>NC_090250.1:23013438-23040366 GCF_037325665.1 Littorina saxatilis | reverse complement strand
CTAAATCTTCTGCGTGCAAGCAAACTATTTTGCTTAGAGCTTATATTATATACCTGTAAAGTCTGTACAAAAACATTTTGAGTTTGAACTGATGTGGTTTAGATTCTGGAGCATTATATTTTGAGCTGAAGCAGGTGTGAACAGCGGTAATCACTATCAGTATCACTGTATCAGTTAAGTACGGTAGCAGACGACAGAGCTTTTTCATTTTTGGTCCTCCAAACTCCAATACATTTGATATACACTTTTTTACAGTTAAAAATCCCTCGAAAGACGTTGTTTTTCAATTTCAGGTTTTCTATTGATAACATAAATTGAAAATTAACTTGTATTTTGTAAAGGACCTTATTTTTTCAGATTTGTTCCTTAAAGGGGGGTGGGGGGGAGGGGGGACTGTATTATATGGCCATGTGGTGACATTTTCCACCTCCCCCCCCCCCCTTCCTTTTTTGACGAATAAGACTAGCCACCCCAGTCCTAAAAGTCGAACAAATCGTAAACTCCCATTTGGCTAAGTGATTCTGAAAATGTTCTCGCCAGAGAGCAAACTTTACAAACCAACAGTTTCAGCAACTATAGTTTGCATTTGGCGAGTAGATGAACATTTCTAAGAGCCAGTTATATGTTTCTACTCGCCATGGCGAGTAAAATACTCACCACTTTCAGCTTAAAGACCCCGTTTTCTCCGAATTTTTTGTTCATAACCTGTGTACTGTGTAAATTTACCTCCATTTTAAGATTCCCTCCTTTTCAAAGGCCAGTGATCTTCTCTGACGCGTGTTTCTTTCAGACAAGACTTGCTTGTGGAGCTAGAAGACGAGAGCGAATGTGAAACATTTCGGTGGCATCAGCTACGCAAGAATTGAACATCGTTGGTTGTTACTGAAAAGATTGTCTGCACTGGTTGATGAACAGCCAATCCGATTGGCAGCTGTGCTGAAGCCGTTTTTTCTCACGTAGCGAGCACCTCCAAGGCATGCTTACGTTCTTTCGCCTTGACCTGGGAGATGGGGAAAATCTCCACCCTTAACTCAACAGGCGGTTGCGGACTGGGATTTGAACTCACAACCTTCCGATGAGGAGGCTGATGTCTTATCCACTAGGCCACTGAGCCCGTCTCAGTTCACCAATTAAGTAGACATTTGAGACTGGCTGTGTGGTTGAAACTGTTCCTGTCGGGACCCTGAACCAGCATGTTCTCAGACACTCTTTGTGTAGTCACCTCTCAGACACTCTTTGTGTAGTCACCGTGTTGTCTGCTTGCATACAAGTGAAACAGTACATAAAGATACAGTGATGAATTGATTTATTGATAGATTGCGCAGTGGCGTGGTGGTAAGACGTCGGCCTCCTAATCGGGAGGTAGTGAGTTCGAATCCCGGTCGCTGCCGCCTGGTGGGTTAAGAGTGGAGATTTTTCCGATCTCCCAGGTCAACTTATGTGCAGACCTGCTAGTGACTTAACCCCCTTCGTGTGTACACGCAAGCACAAGACCAAGTGCGTACGGAAAAGATCCTGTAATCCATGTCAGAGTTCGGTTGGTTATAGAAACACGAAAATACGCAGCATGTCTCCCCCGAAATCGGCGTATGCTGCCTGAATGGTGGGGTAAAAACGGTCATACACGTACAAATCCACTCGTGCTAAAAACATGAGTGAACGTGGGACGTCTAAGCCCATGAACGAAGAAGAAGACTTATTGACAGACAAAATGTCATTAATGAGTGCTGCTCGACTCGACCGCGTTTGGCCCAGACTTTCTGCGGACTTTTCTGATCGCGCTTACCGATTGGTTAGCTCTAGCCAAACTGCTCTTCCCGCATTCGGTAAGCTCCGATAGCTGATCTCGTTTAAGAATCGCTGGTTAAAATAGTTTGATCGTTTGTGCTGTTCACATGGGCAGCGATTTTCATTTGACTTTGCGCCGATTAAAATGGCTTGAAAGTTGGTTGAAAGTGTGCCATGTGAACAGCACTTTACCATTACAACAACACAGGCTTTGTCATCTAAATCTGTGTCAGAAAATTGCCTTCAGGCGTGCCTACAAATTATAGCAGAAAAAAAATATAAGCTTAGGTATATGAACAGCAGCGAATGCTTGCTTGTAAACATTAATCACTAAAACCGAATTGTGAAGAAAAGACAAACGAACACAGTGTGATGTGCAGGTCTACATATAAACAGTAAAAGATGTAATACGATAATAAGAACAGGCGCAGGGAACATAATGACATAAATTCCTACAGTAATTGTAAGTGTGTACATGTTTACTGCTTTAAATTGTAAAAATATGATTCTTACAGCCACCAGAACGGGCACATGAACATAACGACGCACATGCCTATGAAAAGTAATTTTAACCGTTCAACAGGTAAATACTGAGTAGTAGTTGTGCTATGTGTAATACCAAACAGCGTTTTAACTAGATTTGAAGGACGAAAGATCAGCTGGACCTGTATTGATATAAATACTCATTGTCATAGGTCCTAGGTACCAAAAAAATTGTACTAATCTTTTTTTGTTTTTTTTATTTTACTGGGTATAAAAGGTTTTGTCTTTTTAAGCCGGTATAGATTTTCTTGGTTTGAATGTCAGTATACAGACTGCTTCAGACTAGATGGAATTAGAGACTCCAGCCTATTGCATCATTCATTGTCTTTTTGCATCAGGCAGACACATGCAATAACACACACACACACACACACACACACACACACACACACACACACACACACACACACACACAAAATAAGGTATCCAGTGATGCAAAGTTTTTCTTTTTTTTTTCCTCTTCCAATTTATGATTCTCCCCCCTCCCCCCCCCCCCCCCCCCCCCCCCCCCAAAAAAAAAAAAAAAAAGGGGGCGGGGGGGAATTTGAGATGGGTAAAAAGAAAAGAACTTTGTGTCTTCAAATACCTTAATCTGTCAGTCCCATAATTTGAAGAAAAAAAATATCAAAGAAAAAAATTTTCCTTCTGTTTTTACTCTCTCTCTCTCTCTCTCTCTCTCTCTCTCTCTCTCTCTCTCTCTCTCTCTCTCTCTCTCTCTCTCTCTCTCTCTCTCTCTCTCTCTCTCTCTCTCTCTCTCTCTCTCTCTTTTTGCATAAACACATAATTATACCGTAAACTACCTTGTAAATGCCCCCCCCCCCCCCCCTAATGCACCAATATCGATCAAAAGGAGGGGTTGGGCCTTTACTTGGTATGGATATATATATGTTTCTATGCAAAAATGTCTTGCCATCTAATCTGCATGTCTTTGTGAGTGACTATAACACACACCTTCGAATGAGTGCCTTGCCAGAATTGAACCTGGGGACTAACCACGACAATTCCTTTGCGTCATGGTTTTTTGAGTCACTTGAGAAAAAGTGACTCTATGTAATCGGTCAGTGTTAGTCTGTCCGGCCGGCCGGCCGGCCGTCCGTAGACACCACCTTAACGTTGGACTTTTCTCGGAAACTATCAAAGCGATCGGGCTCATATTTTGTTTAGTCGTGACCTCCAATGACCTCTACACTTTAACGATGGTTTCGTTGACCTTTGACCTTTTTCAAGGTCACAGGTCAGCGTCAAAGGAAAAATTAGACATTTTATATCTTTGACAAAGTTCATCGGATGTGATTGAAACTTTGTAGGATTATTCTTTACATCAAAGTATTTACATCTGTAGCCTTTTACGAACGTTATCAGAAAAACAAGGGAGATAACTAGCCTTTTCTGTTCGGCAACACACAACTTAACGTTGGGCTTTTCTCGGAAACTATAAAAGTGACCGGGCTCAAATTTTATGTGAACGTGACTCATTGTGTTGTGAATAGCAATTTCTTCCTGTCCATCTGATGCCTCATATAATATTCAGAACTGCGAAAGTGACTCGATCGAGCGTTTGCTCTTCTTGTTAACTAATGCACACATAGCACACATATATATTACTAGAGGAATACCCGGCTTCGCCGGGGTGAATCGCGAGACAGAGACAGACAGCGTGGCGGTTCATCACAATCACCTCTGCAAGCGAAGTCCTGTCAAACGGGATTGAGAATTTTAGAGCTTATTTCTTAGCCCTATATTATCTGTTGTGGCTTCTCAAATGCCAGAACATACAGACAGACAAAAGCCGCTAGACCCCATCACAAACAGAACTCTACAATCAACAGGTTTTTTCCCACACACACACACAAACACACACACAGAGAAGCCGTATATATATATATAATATGTATATCTATATCTATAAATATATAGAGATAGGTGAGTGTATTTTTTGCGTGGCTATAAATTGATTCGACCTTTTCACTTTGACAGTAAGAACAACTTACGGGTGCAAGGGAAGCGTTCTGGACAGCGCAGTGACATTCTAAAAATAGTACCTCAGAAACGGGAATTTGGGGTGAACGGCGCGACAGAGACAGACAGCGTGGCGGTTCACCACAATCACCTTTGAAAGGCGAAGTCCTGTCAAACGGGATTGAGAATTTTAGAGCTTATTTCTTAGCCCTATATTATCTGCTGTGGCTTCTCACATGCCAGAACATACAGACAGACAAAAGCCGCTAGACCCCATCACAAACAGAACTCTATAATACATAGGTTTTTGCCTACACACACACACAAACACACACACACACAGAGAAGCCGTATATATATATGCATATCTGTATCTATAAATATATAGAGATAGGTGAGAGTGTATTTTTCGCGTGGCTGTAAATTGATTCGACCTTTTCACTTTGACAGTAAGAACAACTTACGGGTGCAAGGGAAGCGTTGTGGACAGCGCAGTGGACAGCGCAGTGACATTCTAAAAATAGTAATAGTAAGTTAGAACTGAACGGGAAAGCCACACGAAGGAAGGGAGATAAACGCCAAACACTGGAGAAGATAAGGAAGAGTTACTTATAATGGTGAAATGAACGCAAAAACGAAAATGAGTTCAGCGCTGCGCGCTGAGAGCACGTGTTGAAATATCTCATCGATGATATTGTGTCCGGGGTGTAGCTGAATACGGTGTCCAAATTTGAAAAAGATCCACCGAGAACTTTGGCGTTGTGATGTGGTGTAGCGGCTATGGTGTGTCGGTATGGGGGCCCGGGTAAGCTGAGGTGGAACCAAAATAGCTGAGGTGGAACCAAAATCGGTTCCGCGCTGCGCGCTGAGAGCACTTGTTGAAATATCTCATCGATGAGGTTGTGTCTGGGGTCTCTCTGAATAAGCCCACCAAATTTGAAGCAGATCCATCGAGAACCTTGGCCGCGCATCGCGCACAGACACACAGACAGATACACAGACACACAGACACTAGTCGTATATATATATAGATATATAATTTTATAACGTACCAGGCTTGGGAATTATTCTCGGATCCAAGGATTTCTGAGAAAAGCCACACATTTCCGAGCCAAATAATTCCTCTTCCGAGAAAAACAAATTCAAGAGAAACAAGTCGCGTGAGGCGAAAATACAATATTTAGTCAAGTAGCTGTCGAACTCACAGAATGAAACTGAACGCAATGCCATTTTTCAGCAAGACCGTATACTCGTAGCATCGTCAGTCCACCGCTCATGGCAAAGGCAGTGAAATTGACAAGAAGAGCGGGGTAGTAGTTGGGCTAAGAATATGATTGCACGCTTTTCTGTACCTCTCTTTGTTTTAACTTTCTGAGCGTGTTTTTAATCCAAACATATCATATCTATATGTTTTTGGAATCAGGAACCGACAAGGAATAAGATGAAAGTGTTTTTAAATTGATTTGGACAATTTCATTTTGATAATAATTTTTATATATTTAATTTTCAGAGCTTGTTTTTAATCCGAATATAACATATTTATATGTTTTTGGAATCAGCAAATGATGGAGAATAAGATAAACGTAAATTTGGATCGTTTTATAAATTTTTATTTTTTTTACAATTTTCAGATTTTTAATGACCAAAGTCATTAATTAATTTTTAAGCCACCAAGCTGAAATGCAATACCGAAGTCCGGGCTTCGTCGAAGATTACTTGACCAAAATTTCAACCAATTTGGTTGAAAAATGAGGGCGTGACAGTGCCGCCTCAACTTTCACGAAAAGCCGGATATGACGTCATCAAAGACATTTATCAAAAAAATGAAAAAAACGTTCGGGGATTTCATACCCAGGAACTCTCATGTCAAATTTCATAAAGATCGGTCCAGTAGTTTAGTCTGAATCGCTCTACACACACACACACACACACAGACACACACACACAGACACGCACATACACCACGACCCTCATTTCGATTCCCCCTCGATGTTAAAATATTTAGTCAAAACTTGACTAAATATAAAAACCGAGAAACCAAAATCAAACAAGTCGCGTTAGGCGAAAATACAACATTTAGTCAAGTAGCTGTCGAACTCACAGAATGAAACTGAACGCAACGCAACGCAGCAAGACCGTATACTCGTAGCATCGTCACTCCACCGCCCGTGGCAAAGGCAGTGCCAGTGGAATTGACAAGAAGAGCGGGGTATTCGTTGCGCTGAGAAGGATAGCACGCTTTTCTGTACCTCTCTTCGTTTTAACTTTCTGAGCGTGTTTTTAATCCTAACATATATCTATATGTTTTTGGAATCAGGAACCGACAAGGAATAAGATAAAAGTGTTTTTAAATTGATTTTGAAAAAAAAAATTTGATAATAATTTTTATATATTTAATTTTCAGAGCTTGTTGTTAATCCAAATATAACATATTTATATGTTTTTGGAATCAGCAAATGATGGAGAATACGATGAACGTAAATTTGGATCGTTTTATAAAAAAAATATTTGTTTTACAATTTTTAGATTTTTAATGACCAAAGTCATTCATTAATTTTTAAGCCACCAAGCTGAAATGCAATACCGAAGTCCGGGCTTCGTCGAAGATTACTTGACCAAAATTTCAACCAATTTGGTTGAAAAATGAGGGCGTGACAGTGCCGCCTCAACTTTCACGAAAAGCCGGATATGACGTCATCAAAGACATTTATCGAAAAAAAGAAAAAAACGTCCGGGGATATCATACCCAGGAACTCTCATGTCAAATTTCATAAAGATCGGTCCAGTAGTTTAGTCTGAATCGCTCTACACACACACACACACGCACAGACACACACACATACACCACGACCCTCGTCTCGATTCCCCCCTCGATGTTAAAACATTTAGTCATAACTTGACTAAATGTAAAAAGACAATCTGCCTAGTTAGTATGACCAATATCCTCCATAAAACCGTCCCTTCTTTTGTGTGAGATTCCGCCTGTGTGAGATTCCGCCTGTGTGAGTCACTTTTGCAAACAAAGAGTTAGCTAGTGTGTTCAAATAGTATTAATTTGGTTGAAGGACTAAAATGACCGTTGGTTACTGGCAATACAAAACATGTATTATTGTTAAAGCCCCAGTCCGTCTCAAATGGTTTCCAGTCTAACGATTTAAATCTTTTCGTGAAAAAAGCAGTTAGTTCTAACCTTATCGAACACACTTGCAATAGCATTTAATAGCATTAAGTGACACAGTTTGTTTGAATGGCTATTTAGCTCGCGTAAACCACACACCTGTTTTTTTATCTAACCCCTGAGCCATCGTGAACCCGTGTCATCCACTTTCCCTTTTTTCACAATTTAGTAGTCAGTTTGTGATTTCAATGCGACTCGCTCTCCCTGCAATAGCTTGTTATTGTGTACCTCTGAATCTAAAACACAACAAACGGCCACGAGTCATACGAACTGAGCGGTGGCAGGGTGGCGGTTGACCGTTCAAAGAAACTGGCGACATGCAGAACATTTGTCGGCTACGAGAAACACGTTTTGCGGGACACACTTCCAGGTTATCTTTTTTTTAACTTTTAAAACTTCGAGTTGTACTGATCTTGTCTTGATACCCCCCGCGTGTTAGGGGGAAGAATTTACCCGATGCTCCCCAGCGACCAACGGATTCTGTTTCTCCTTTTACCCTTGTTAAGTGTTTCTTGTATAGAATATAGTCAATGTTTGTAAAGATTTTAGTCAAGCAGTATGTAAGAAATATTGAGTCCTTTGTACTGGAAACTTGCATTCTCCCAGTAAGGTAATATATTGTACTACGTTGCAAGCCCCTGGAGCAATTGTTTGATTAGTGCTTTTGTGAACAAGAAACAATTAACAAGTGGCTCTATCCCATCCCCCCCCCCTTTCCCCGTCGCGATATAACCTTGAACGGTTGAAAACGACGTTAAACACCAAATAAAGAAAGAAATATATTGTACTACGTTGCAAGCCCCTGGAGCAATTTTTTTATTAGTGCTTTTGTGAACAAGAAACAATTAACAAGTGGCTCTATCCCATCTCCCCCCTTTCCCCGTCACGATATAACCTTGAACGGTTGAAAACGACGTTAAACACCAAATAAAGAAAGAAAGAAAGAAAGAATCTTGTCTTGATGAAGAAAGAATTCTTTTATGATTTAAGAATGTTTGTGTAACAAGCTGTCAATTTATTATTTAGATTTTAAAAGTTAGGTCTTATAAGTGCCAAAACGCATGGCCACGCAAAAATAAATTCTTTGAAAATTGCTCGCTCTTTTCGTGGGGCACCTAGGATGCTCTCAAGCAGTGAGTGTTTAAACGAAAGGGTGTTTGTACTGTGTGTAAAATCCTGACAGTGTCTGTGATGGTTTACGGGAGGCTGACTGTGCCTTTAGATATAGTCAGTTTTTTTGCAGTGTAAAATTCATGAAACGTACTCCCAGAATGCGTCAGATTGCACAGGTTTTCAACTAAATTTCAGAAAAATTCTGGGGGCCCCCCTAGATTTCCGAGATATTTCTTTCAATCAATTCCCATGCCTGATACAGTGGAACCTCGCATAACAATCCCTCATAAAAACGACCCCCTCTGTATGCCGACCGAGTTTCTGGGCACGGGTGCCTCCACTTTAAAAGAAAAGGCTGCCAATTAATCACCACCCCCTTGCCCACGCACACCCCTTTATAAAAAATCTAAATCAATGAATAACTAGTTATAAATGAAATATTAATGTTGTCATTTTGTCTTTTCCAGAGTGAATGGAGGTTGACCAGCCGCGATCTTGAAGCACCGTGACTGTTGCCATGGAGACCAGCGTCCAGTCAGCAGAGGGGTGGAAGAAGGATGTCGCCGCCGAGTCCAGTCACCGCGTCATCACCGCAGAATCCGTCACCGACAGTGAATCACCACCCTGCAATGGTGACCAGACGCTTGTCAGCGGTAAAGGTGACGGCGTTAGACTTTCTGAAAACGTGAACGAGAAACATTGGAGGGAGATTGAGGACAGAGTTGGTATCAAAGAGCTGTCTCATGGGGCGGGGGACGGTCCCAAGTCAGATGCTGAGGATATCCCCGCGAGAATGCTGGAACCAGATTTGTCGGAGAAAAGCACTGCTGATAAAAACACTGGCAGTTCCGTCGCACAAAACAACAACTCTGATGAGTCTTCAGCCAGCGCCAGCGTTTCGCTTTCACTCACAGCCAAAGGTGGGAGTGAGGGGACACCAGAGCAGAACTGCGACGCCAAAACGCAGGAACCCAACGACTCTTCCACTGCCGCAGACGCCAGTCAGCCAGACGCTCACTCCTCCGAAGTCAACGTGGAGGAGGTATCCTACGTTCCGGTGGTCGACTCGGAAGTTGAAGTTGCCGACACAGTGGAGGTGGAGGTTCCCGTTGCCGACATACTAGACGTGGAAGTCTCCACTGCCGGCAACGTGGAGGAAGTCCCCATAGAAATGGAAATGCAGGTGTCGGAAGATGTGGAAGTGGAGATGGAAGTCCCAGCCAGTGAATGCATGGAGGTGGAAGTCCCTTCCGCTGAGGTTGTGGAAGACGTGGAGACCACTGAAGAGAGTGTGAGCGTAGCAGAGGGCGAGACCGTCTACCTGCAAACATCGGTAGTGGAAGAAGAGGTGGTGGAGACGGAAGAAGTGGTGGAGATGACCTTGGCGGAAGAGTGTCCAGGAACAGTGGAAGAGATGGTGGTTGTCGAGGAAACCGTTGTCGCGGACAACGAGCCTGCGAAACAGCCTTCTCGGCAAGAAGCGGTTGTGGAAGATCAAAACCAGGTCATGTGCGTCACTGAAACGGGAGAAACAGTTGTAGGCGAAGACGGACAGAACCAGACCGATTCCCCGCCGGAGAAAGAACTTTCTGTGAAAGAAGCAGGGGCTACAGAAGGGGAACAAGACCAAGTCATCTCAGAGTCGCGTCCTGAAAAGAAGATTCCTCCAGGAAAAACGGTTGTAGACAAAGACAGACAGCACAAGGCTCTAGATGAAGACAGACGGCAAGATGCTGTCTCAGTGCCGGTGTCTGAAAGACAAAATTCTGTGAAAGAAACCGTTGCCGAGGAAAACAGACACAACCAGACCGTCTCTGAGTCTGTGTCTGGAAAGAAGCCACACACCGGAGGATCAGACAAAGACAGACGGCAGAAGACTGTTTCTGAGCCTGAGGCTGAACCTTCCGTGCAAGAAACTACGGTGACAGAAGAGAAGAAAAACCAGGCCATCTCTAAGACAGAGCCTGAACTTGAAAAAAGGCCATCTTCATGGAAAACGGTTGTAGATGAAGACAGACAGCGCAAGCCTGCCTCAGAGCCTGAACGTGAAGAGAGGCCATCTTCAGGGAAAACCATCGTAGATGAAGACAGACAGCGCAAGCCTGCCTCAGAGCCTGAACGTGAAGAGAGGCCATCTTCAGGGGAAACAATGGTAGATGAAGACAGACAGCACAAGCCTGCCTCAGAGCCAGTGTCTGAAAGAAAGACTTCCGTTAAAGAATTGGTGCAAGCAAACGATGCACAGACGCGTAGGGTCTTACTCTTAGAACCGGTGACTGAAAGTGAAACAGGGCCTGAACCAAAACCAGCTGAACCAATCTCTGTACCAAAAACTATGTCTCTTGAACAGCAGCCAGGTACAGCCGAGCCTGAACCAGCAACAAAAGCAAGGGCTGAACAGCAGCCAGGTACAGCCGAGCCTGAACCAGCAACAAAAGCAAGGGCTGAACAGCAGCCAGGTACAGCCGAGCCTGAACCAGCAACAAAAGCAAGGGCTGAACAGCAGTCTATGTCCCCTGAGTCTGTGACTGAACCAAAGCCTGTGACGGGAGAACCTGAACCAGAAACTGTACCTAAAACAAGGTCTGTTGAACCACAGCTTGCTTCAGAACAGCCTGAACAACTGACTGAAACACACCCTGGTAGTGGTACACCTGAGCCTGAACTAGAGACTGAAACAAGGCCTGGGCCACAGTCGGCTACAGAGGAATGTGAACCTGCCCTTGTGCCAAAAACTGTTGAACCGGAGATTGGTGCAGCACAGACTGAAGCAATGCCTGAACCAGCGACTAAAACAAGGACTGAATCAACCCCTGCTGCAGCAGAGCCTAAACCTGTGACTGAAACAAGGACTGAATCAACGCCTGGTACAGCAGAGCCTGAACCTGTGACTGAAACAGGGACTGAATCAACCCCTGGTACAGCCGAGCCTGAACCTGTGACTAAAACAAGGACTGAATTAACGCCACCTACACCAGAGCCTGAACCTGTTGCTGAAACAAGGACTGAATCACAGTCTCCGACAGAGCAGCCTGGAGTGGAGACTGAAATACCGTCTGAACCACAGTCTGCGACAACACAGTCTGAATCGGTGACTGAAATGAGGCAGCAGCCTGAACCAGTGACTGAAAGAAGGCCTGAACCTCTGTCTGCAACAACACGGTCTGAACCGGTGACTGAACCAAAGTCTGCTACAGCAGAGTCTACACCAGCGACTGAATGTGAAACAAGGCCTGTCCAACTGCAGCTTGCTTCAGCTGACACAGAACCAGCAGTCAGGGAGAGGACAGACTCTGCAACAGTCCAGACTGTTGAACAGAAGTTGGCTGAAAACACAGCAAGCACCAACAGGGTGGCAGACGTTGACAGAGCCCTGACTGACGCGTCACACTCAGAGAGAAAGAATGCTGAACACGGTGCTGAACAACTTGCTGCCGGTAGTGAGTCAGGAAAAGGTAGAAGGGAAACAACCCAGCCAGATCCCACTGCAACCAGCAAGTCGAGTGAGGAAAGGGATTCTGCGCATGTGGAAAGCTCGGCTACGACAAGCAAGCAGCACAGCCCTGGTGAAGAAAGCCAACCTGGTGATAAGAACACCAGCAGGGAAGACACGGAAAAATCACAAGAGTCGCCAGAGAAGAAAAAACTGGAAACAGCAGGGGCAGTAGAGGATGGTGTTACCATGGCGTCGGCGAAAGATGTAGAACCAAGACTGGAGGGTGATGGTTCCAACCTCTCCCAGGAGACACGCCATCATCAAACGGGTCTCGGTGATGGAGAAGTGCCGTCAGGCGTGACCCAAAGTGAAACAGCACCTTGCACTACTGACAAGCTAAAGGACAAAGCAGATTCTCATCGTGCAAACCACGGTGAAGATACCTTGGCCGCCATCACTTCCGGCGTTGAACAATCACCAGAAATCACAGACACCAATACTAAAGATAACACACTTGTTTTGGCAAACAAAAAAACGCACACTGAGGCAACAAGCGCCGACCAGTCAGCTGACTGCAAGTGCAACGCTGAAATAGAAACCAAGATGAGTGCCGACGAGAATGCGACCGCTGAAAAGGCTGATCCAGCAGAGACGATGAATTTCACTGCTGCGTGCATTAAACTGGAAAGCGGGGAAAGCGTGGCTCCCGTTGGTATGAAACTGCCGACAAGAACGACGATAGACGACGGTAACATAAGCTTCGACATCACCGTCAGAAACCCTGCTACAGCCACGGCGGAGGTTTTCACGTCACTGGCGGTTAACACTGGCAACATCAAGGTTGATCCTGGTGACAGAACCCAGGACTCTGAGCCTTACGCCGGCTATCACACAAGTCTGGCGGCAGTGCAGGAAGGCAGGCAGGTTGGGAGAGGGGAGGAATACGCCTGCATCAAGAAGGAAGTTGATCCAGATCCGCAGCAAACGGAAGATCCTGGTTACGACAAGAGCAGCAGCACTGACTTTCAAAACGTCGGTCCAGAAGTGGAGGCAGGCGGCAAGACGGCGGAGCACGATGCCTGGGTTCTGAGTGTGAAAACAGAAGTGGACAATGCGTCGGGAAATACAGACGCGGCGGGCATGATCAGCAATGGAGGCGAAAACACGGAGAGCGGTAGAGCTAACAACGAAGAAACGGAAGAAGTTGTTGTCAGAGAGAACACGTCGAGGTCTAGACTTGATAACTGGGACACTAGTCAGGCCAAGGGTTCTGCTGTGAAAGACAAACAAGATGTCGCAATGGCTGACGCTGCTGAGAAACAGAAGAAAACTAGCGACAGCGGTAGACCAGAAACCGCACCAGACACTATCACAGAGAAGTCAATGAGGAAGTCAGCGTCACGCGAGTTTGGCAACATCTTTGAGAAATTCTCCTCCGATCAAAGTTTCAGTAGCGACTCCAACGCAGCCAGCAGTAACAACTGTCAAAGACACAGCCGAGACGCCAAGTCAAGCAACGAACCAGAACGACCGTCCTCCGACAAGAGTAGCGACGCAGAAAGGTTCAGAAGCCGTGCTGCTGAGGTTGGATCGGAAACGGCTGATAACAGGTGTGCTCCCAGCAGTGTGGTATCTCCACAGAGAAATGCTATGCTTGACGGTACAGACGGTAAAAGAAGCAAGAAATCCGATGCAGAGGGTGATACAGAAAACAGCGCCATGATTGCAGAAAAAGAGAAAACAGGAGATGAAAAAGAAGAGGACAATACTGAAAGCGAGGAAGATGCAGAATCAATACCCACAGACAAAAAAGAAACATCTGGTACCAAGAAGACTGACGATAGTCGTCCAGACAGTGGGGAATCTTCCACAGCGAAAGCCAACGGGCGTGACAGCAAGGGTCCCAGCCCAAAAGGTGACGTCAAAATCATCGACCTTGACCAAGGGATGCAGGCCGACCTCTCGGACGACAGCAGCGACCTGAGTGACGACGAAGGTTGGACGAAACTCAAGGGAGAGAACTCTAGCAAAGCCCTGCCAGAGAAAGACAAACACCAAGAAAGTGAGAAAGCTGTGACACCAGAAAGCGCCCAAATTAACGAAGGCACGCAGGCGAACTTTCCAGACAGCGAGGACGAAATAAGCAATGACGGCGCTGGGCGGGAGAAGAAGAAAACCGCGCGCGGCCAAGCCAGAAGACCCCTACCCTCCAATAACAAAATGCAGCAACATTCAGAGAAGCAGTCAGCCACACACAGCGAAAGCATGGCTGGCAGGACTCGACCCAACTTGTCAGATGACAGTAGTGGTGCCAGCGACGAGGAAGCCCCCGTGACCAAAATCAAACCAAGGCAGCCTGGAAAAGCATCACCTCTAGCTGAAAAAAAGGAGGAATCAACGAAAACTCAATCTGCAGAGCAGAACATGGACGAAGGCACTCAAGCGAACTTTTCAGACGATAGCACCGATCTCAGCGACGATGAACATAAGAGTAAAACTCCGCCAAAAAAAATCCAGGCAGGAAAATTGGCAGCTACAAAGACCCTCAACAGAGAAAAAGAGACTGGGAAAGACAAAGACATGAACGAAGGCACGCAAGCTGACTTGTCAGAGGAAAGCAGCGAAGAAAGCGACTGTGAAGAGAGAAAGGCTACAAAGGGGAAGAAAAGCGAACCTGAGAAAACACCGGCAGCTACAAAAACACCCGGCAGAGAAACAGAGACAAGCTTACGGAAAGAGAAAGACATGAACGAAGGCACGCAAGCTGACTTGTCAGAGGAAAGCAGCGAAGAAAGTGATTCTGAAGATAGAGAGATAACAAAGGGGAAGAATAACGAATCAGAGAAAACACCGGCAGCTACAAGAACGCTCGACAGAGAAACAGAGACCGGGAAGGACAAAGACATGAACGAAGGCACGCAAGCTGACTTGTCAGAGGAAAGCAGCGAAGAAAGCGATTCTGAAGATAGAGAGACAACAAAGGGGAAGAAAAGCGAACCTGAGAAAACACCGGCAGCTACAAAAACACCCGGCAGAGAAAGAGAGACAAGCTTACGGAAAGAGAAAGACATGAACGAAGGCACGCAAGCTGACTTGTCAGAGGAAAGCAGCGAAGAAAGCGATTGTGAAGATAGAGAGACAACAAAGGGGAAGAAAAGCGAACCTGAGAAAACACCGGCAGCTACAAAAACAGTCGACAGAAAAACAAGCTTACGGAAAGAGAAAGACATGAACGAAGGCACGCAAGCTGACTTGTCAGATGAAAGCAGCGAAGAAAGCGATTCTGAAGAGAGAGATACAACAAAGGGGAAGAAAAGCGAACCTGAGAAAACACCGGCAGCTACAAAAACACTCGACAGAAAAACAAGCTTACGGAAAGAGAAAGACATGAACGAAGGCACGCAGGCTGACTTGTCAGATGAAAGCAGCGAAGAAAGCGATTGTGAAGATAGAGAGACAACAAAGGGGAAGAAAAGCGAACCTGAGAAAACACCGGCAGCTACAAAAACACCCGGCAGAGAAACAGAGACAAGCTTACGGAAAGACAAAGACATGAACGAAGGCACGCAGGCTGACTTGTCAGAGGAAAGCAGCGAAGAAAGTGATTCTGAAGATAGAGAGATAACAAAGGAGAAGAATAGCAAACCTAAGAAAACACTCGACAGAGAAACAGAGACCGGGAAGGACAAAGACATGAACGAAGGCACACAAGCTGACTTGTCAGATGAAAGCAGCGAAGAAAGCGATTCTGAAGAGAGAGAGACTACAAAGGGGAAGAAAAGCGAACCTGAGAAAACACCGGCAGCTACAAAAACACCCGACAGAGAGACAAGCTTACGGAAAGAGAAAGACATGAACGAAGGCACGCAAGCTGACTTGTCAGAGGACAGCAGAGAAGAAAGCGACTGTGAAGAGAGAAAGGCAGCAGAGGGGAAGAATAACGGACCTGAGAAAGCCTCCACAACTCGGGATAAAAACAAATCCACAGAAATGTCCTCGGACGACGAAAACATAAACGAAGGAACGCAGGCGAACTTTTCTGATGAGAGCACTGACGTGAGCGATTCTGAGACGAAAACACTCGCAAAATCCCAGCCAGGCAAAGACAAGCAACCTTCCTCGGTTGGCGGCGACAAGATCAAGACGAGCAAAGCAGAAGACGCCGTGGCAGGGCTTGAGAAACGCAAGTTGATTGCAAGCGTGCAGTCCAACCTGTCAGATGAGAGCAGCGACCTGAGTGACTACGACCCAAAAGACGTGGCAAGAAAAGCAAAGAAAAACGCCGCCCTGAAGAAAACAGCGAAGAAAGAATCCGCCGAAAGTGACAGCAACAGCGAGGATGACAAGTCAGCCTCCAGCGATAGCGAGTTGGACGATAACCCAGCCACCCCACAGTTCCAGTTCTCACGCACCAAAACTCAGAAGACGTACTCGAAAAAGAGCGAAGAGGCTCAGTCCAGAAACAGCCCGCCTGTTTACAGCAGCGACAGTGAAGCGCCAGAAGCCGCCTCCGACAGTCGTCATTCCACACCCTCGCGCAAAACAGCAGCCAGTCGGAGCAAAGAAAACAGAGACACTCGAAACCTCAACAGCTCCGCGGACTCAGGATCGTTCTGGAAAGTGGAAGAGACCCGCCTCGTCCAAGACCCCAACAGATCCAAGCCGTCCATCGTCTCCCGCATCACCAAGGCCTTGACCTCATCCTCCCGCGACCTTGGCAAGGTCGTTCCTGCGGCGACCGCAGTCCAAGACACCAGCCAACCCAAACCCGTAGCCCATGCAACTCTCAGCGCAGCCAAACCCAAAACTCCGTCCCAGAGAAGAAGGTCCGACCCCTGGGCTAAAGGGTCGACCAAGAAACGACGGCGATCAAAAAAGAAAGATGGCGGTGCTGGTGCTGGTGGTGGTGGTGGAGGTGGTGCCGTGGATAGGCATGTCGCAGCCACCGCTAGTGTGGGGGAGGAAGTGAAGAAGTGCAATATTTGCGGCAAAGAGTTCCTTGCCCTCTACCGCTACAAGCGACACATGGCGGCCCATGCCACCGGCAAGAACTTCTGCTGTGATGTGAGTACAAGTTGCAACAGGGTAGACTGTATTTCTGTCTGTTAAGTGTCTGTCTGTCCATCTCTGTGTCTGTCTGTCCATCTCTGTGTCTATTGCAAAAACTTCTGCTGTGATGTGAGTAACAATTTGGAAGTTGGAACAGGATAGACTGTATTTCTGTCTGTCTTAGTGTCTGACTCTGTGTCTGTCTGTCTTAGTGTCTGTGTCTGTCTGTCTTAGTGTCTGTGTCTATGTGCCTGTCTTAGTGTCTGTGTCTGTCTGTCTTAGTGTCTCTGTCTGTCTGTCTTAATGTTTGTGTCTGTCTGTCTTAGTGTCTCTGTCTGTCTGTCCGTTCTTTTGTCACTGGCAAGAACGTAAGCGGTGATGCGAGTACCAGTTGAAACAGAATAGACTATAAATTTGACAATTTCTGTCTGTCAATTGTCTGTATCTATCTGTCTGTCTGTTTGTCTGTCTGTCTGTCTGTCTGTCTTTCTGTCTGTCCGTTCTTTTGTCACTGACAAGTACTTAAGCGGTGATGCGAGTACCAGTTGAAACAGAATAGACTATTTGACAATTTCTGTCTGTCAAGTGTCTGTATCTATCTGTCTGTCTGTCTGTATCTATCTGTCTGTCTGTCTGTCTGTCTGTCTGTTCCTGTGTCACCGGTAAGAACTTCTGCTGCGATGTGAGTCAAAGTTGCAACAGGATAAACTATACTTATATTATATATAATATGTATATTATGACTATTTCCGTCTAGTGTCCGTACCTGTATGTCTGGGCCGGGGTAGGTGTTTGTGTGTGTGTGCGATCTCTTTGCTTCTCTAACTCTTACTCTTAGACATAAGCAGTAAATTTAAAGAAAAGACGGCAGAAAAACCTCTGCATTCTTGAGTCGCCTTGTGGTGAGATATGTGTGCGTTATAAATTCTCGTATTATTATTATTATCCAAACTGTGGTGTACATGTTTTCGTGTTGTGCGTGGCAGACGTGCGGCAAGCTGTTTGACTCGAAGGAGAAGCTGGACATCCACAGCCTTGTCCACCAGCAGTCGGCCACCGGAACCTTCACCTGCAAGCACTGCGGCGAGGTGTGCAAGAACTGGCGTTCCTTCCTCTACCACCTGTCCAAACACACCGCTGACGGGGGCAAGAAGTTCACCTGTGAGGTAAGCAACGTTTACGCTCCCAGAGCTGCTTCGCCAGGCTCAAGATTGCTACGCTGAAACAAATAATCACAAGCCTGCATCAGTTCCCTCGTTTTTTGCCGAGTTCTTTAGGCTGAGGTGAAGGAGAAAGTTACTACTCAGAACTCTGATCATTACATAAGGATAAACGGGAGTGTTGGATTGGTTGAAACTGAGATGTGTTGTCATTTCAACCAATCAGAGCCCGCGGTTAGTTCTCTCCCCTATGGGTGGCACCCACTTTTGCTTCGTGCTCCTCAGCCCCGGTACTCATCTCTGCTTCCCACTCTGTTAAGCGGTCACAAAATGGGTCATAAAAACATCGTCCACACTGAAAAGTGGCACTGCAGATCTATACTCTCTGATGGGCATTTTATGTTCCTGCATTCTCGTGTGAACATATAGGTTCAACGTCTAAGATCTTGCCAGGCTTTAGCATGGGATAAAACCACTTGGACACATACCAACATTCCAACTGCCTGGTGCTTTCCATGCAAAGTGAGCTTTTTACATTTAGTCAAGTTATGACTAAAGGTTTTAACATTGACTGGGAATCGAGATGTGGTGTATGTGTGTGTGTGTGTGTGTGTGTATGTGTGTATAGATCAGTTCTGAGAAAACTACTGGACCGATCTTCATGAAACTTAACATGAGAGTTCCTGAGTATGATATCCCCAGACATTTCTGTTCATTTTTTTTTATTAGGGTTTTTGATGACGTCGTATCCGGCTTTTTGTGAAAGTTGAGGCGGCACTGTCACGCTCTCATTTCCCAACCAATTTTGTTGAAATTTTGGTCAAGTAATGTTCGAAGAAGGCCGGACTTTGATATTGCATTTCAGCTTGGAGGCTTAAAAATTAATTCATGAGTTTGCTAATTAAAGTTGTCATTAAAATCTATTTTTCCTCAACAGATTTAAAATTGATTTCATCGTATTCCTTATCAAATTCTGAATCTAAAAATATGTATACATATGTCATATTTACTCTTGAAATCTGATCACAATTAACAAAACTAGGTTAGTTAGTACTAAGATTAAAATTTAAGAAATCGATCCAAAACTGACTTCATCTTATTCTTTATCATTTCCTGATTTCATAAACATATACCGTACTTTCCGGGTGACAAGGCGCTTCGTTATCTAAGACGCACCCCCTTCTTTTTAAAAAAAATTGTAATCCAGTCACCCATTGGACGCAGGGGGCCGATAGGGCGCACCAAAATGACCCAGTTTTTGCCATGAGAGGTGGTTCCCCTGTCATATCTGAGAGAGGAAACACTTCCTGCATCGGGGTCAGTGACCGACTTTAACTGAGTGAAAATATGTGTGCTCTGTGTGTGCGGCCAGATCAAAGGCATTGTGATAGCTGGGTGGCCTTGTTAAAAGACACACCTTCTTCCCATGAGAGGTGGTTCCCCTGTCATATCTGAGAGAGGAAACACTTCCTGCATCGGGGTCAGTGACCGAGTTTAACAGAGTGGAAATCTGTGTGTCCGGCCAGATCAAAGGCAGGGCAGTACCTAGTAGCTGAAACATGCATTATCACAAGTTGTTTGACTGGTACTCAAGCGGTCTCTTTGATTTTTTTCGTATTTCATACACGGATTAGGCGCTTTGTTATACAAGACGCAGGGGTCGAACTCGAGGAAAAAAGTCGCGCCTTATGACCCGGAAAGTACGGTAGATGTAATATGTTTTATTTAAAACAAGCTCAGAAAGTAAAAAAAAAGAATACAGAAAAGCGCGCTTTCTTGCTTACGACAATACCCTATTGCGCTAAACTGTCATGTCAATTTCACTTCGTGTTGCATTAGAAAAGTGCCGCGGGGATTGACGAAGCTGTTATGTCTTGGTGAAAAAATGCAGTGCGTTCAGTTTCATTCTGTGAGTTCAACAGATTGACTAAATGTTGTAATTTCGCCTTACGCGACTTGTTTATCAATTACTTTCCCAACAGATACTGGTGTCAAATCAGTCAAATTGATTAATAAAAAAATAACTGTTGACTCTGCAGGTGGCTGATTACACCTAAACACGCATGCACCTGGGTAGCTCGACTCTGTTGCTGCTAGCTTTCTACTGGGAGGAAGGGCCCCAGACAATGAAGTAATGAAAAGGAAAAAAACCACCACAAAAACCATGCCTGCCCTGAAAGCAGCGTATGGCTGCCTAAATGGCGGGGTAAAAACGGTCATACACGTAAAAACCCACTCGTGCAAAAAACACGAGTGTACGTGGGAGTTTCAGCCCATGAGTGCAGTAGAAGAAGAATACATTTGTTGTTGTGTGTGGTTGCAGATGTGCGGTCACACTCTCTTCTCAGCTGACCGGCTGCGGCGTCACAACAAGCACCACAAGCGCGGCCTACACTTCTGCTGCTTCACCTGCGGCAAGCTGTTCCAGTCCCAGGACCGCCTCGACCGCCACACCAAGGTCCACACCAGCCTCAACCCCACCCCCGCCAGAGCCCCCAAACGCCCCTCCCTCGGAGACGGTGACCGGCCGGCCCCTAAACGTGCGGCCGTTCCTCGGGCGACCAGAAAACGAGTGGAAGAAGTGCCAGTTCCTGCCACGAGAGACAGCGACACGGAAGTTTCGTCGGAGGATGAGGACGGGAAGGTTCGATCCTCCTCGGAGGAGGATGAAGGCTGCACCAAGAGCGGTGCTTCCACGCCTGTAAGGGATCACTGTGGCGTTCCGCTGTTGTCGCCGGACGGAAGCGAGGTGCGGAAATCGTCAAGAAAAAGGAAGCACTCACGGAAACGCTGCACGTGCTGTCCCACCTCACCTGTGTCCATGAACGGAACGTCGAGTTCCGGCCATCACGTAAAGGCAGAGAAATTGATGAAGCTGGAGAAATCGGACGGAGCAGTGGTAACGCCAGCTAAAAGTGAAGCAGCATCTCCCGTCAAGAGCGAAAGTATAACAGTAACGCCATCAAAGAGCGGAACGGTTACCCCCATCAGGCCTGAAACGGTAACCCCAGCTAAAATGGAAACCCCGACTAAGCGCGAAGCGGTAACCCCAGCCAAGGGCAAGGCGGAAATGGTGACCCCAACGAAGAGCGGAGGGGCGAGGAGAGAGGGGGAGCAGACGTCAAGATCCGAGGGCCTTCAGTACAACGTTGCTCTCAGAGACTGCAGTGTCAAGCTGCAGCGATCGCCCGACCTCGACAGGAACAGCGTGTCCCCGGAGCGGTCAGCGGCGGTCAAGCCTGAAAAGCTGCAGTTCTCTGCTCCAGTGCCCGCTGCTGTGTCCCTGAGGAGCGTTGAGGAGGCAACTTCTGATGACGACCAGTCTCTGCACCCCCCTTCCTCTGAGGTCCAGGAAGCTCCAACCTCCCCGCCCCTCTCCCGGCCAGTTTCCGAAGAAAAGCCACAGCGCCAACCTCCACCTGTAGCGGAGACACCGAAGAAGACAGAGAAGAGTCAGAAGCCGGAGAAGGTTAAACGCCCATCAACCGACCCCTACCCCGAGGGGCGTAAGGTAAAGATCTACCGCACAGCGTCGGAAAAACTTCTGCCCAAGAACCTGGCCCTGACGAGCGCTCGGAAAGAAAGAAGCAAGAAGACCCCAAAGACGGTAGAACCAGAAGCAGCAAAGGCCAACGTGTCTAGTCCCAAAACTCCAAAAAGCAAAAGGTCTTACCCCTGTACAATCTGCGGGGAGAACTTTCCCAGCGACAGCGCCGTGAAAATTCACATCGGCAAACACCTGACAAAGTCGGCGCCGAAAGAACCCGTGGATATAGAATCTGTAGCGCAGTCTTGCCGGCTTTCCTTCTCGCGCAACTCAGACAAGACAGGCTTCTCGTGCCATCGGTGCGGCTATGTGGCGCGGGCGTACGCCGACTTGTCCAAGCACATGTGGATGCACTCGCAGAAGAAGTTCCAGTGCAAGGAGTGCTGCGCAGCGTTTGCCAAGTCTGACACGCTGCACCACCACATGAAGGCCCATGGCAAGGCCAAGGCTACGCCGCTTCACGCTCGCTAGGGCTTAGCTGTTCTGTCACACACACAGACACATGCACCCACACACACACACACACACACACACACACACACACACACACACACACACACACACACACACACACACACATGTACACACATATACACACACACACACATACACACACACCTCTCTCTCTCAAAAACCCACTTAAAAAAGATAAAGAAGCAAACATCAGCAACAACCTGTTCTACAGCTGTGCGAGTCATATGAAATCCAGTGCGAAAAACAGTCAAACTTTTGTGTACATTTATGTGTGGTTGAAAGATGTTTCTGCAGACATCTTTGAGGTAAATAAACCTTGTGCCTGCGTTCTCGCAAAATAGGCAGACATGTGCAGGCAGCCTGCAGAACTTTTGCATAAGAGTATTGTGCATGTGGTGATGAAAGCTCATTTCTGACGCTTTCAATGGAAACAATCTTGTGTCTTCATTTTTCAGAGGGGAAAAAAGGCCCTGTGTTCAGATAGTCTGCTGAGACATTATCTAAACTTCAACTATTCAGTTTTGTGTGGGAAGGTGTTTTATTTTCTGCTGGCTCTTTTGCAAGAGATTAATTTTGTGTGTTTGCTTGTGAGATTCACCGATTGACAAATCATTCCTGGCAGTGGTTGTCGGACGGAAAAAAAAGTCTCAGAACTGCCTGTGCTGCCAAACCAATGGGGATCTTCATTGCAAGTTGATTCACTCAAGACATTTTGAGTGAAGCTGTGAAAACTGCAGAAACGCACACACTGCTTCAGTTCACATCAAACAATAAAATATGTATGTGAAACTTGATCTTCAAATCCTGTGAACGTGTGAGTTATTCCTAATTCGCTTCTCGTATGTCAAGGAAAAGTGTGAAATAAAAGAGGACTTGTGTTTCTAAAATGTCTAGGATTGATGTCTGCCATGAAACAAGCATTTGCAGTTATTGATTGGGAACTTCAGTGTTAGCCTTGCTGGCTTTGGGGTGTATGCTGTTAATCTTAAATATATATATGGATTGTTGTGTGCTCAAATCATTGTGTAGAAATTGGACGAAGCTTGGGACCTAGAACTGCGCTTAATGTGTGTAGAAATTGGACGAAGCTTGGGACCTAGAACTGCGCTTAATGTGTGTAGAAATTGGACCAGGCTTTTGGGGTCTACAATTCTTAGAGTTTATGTCAACGCTTGGGTGTAAGCTTCAAATGTTGATGCGCACACTGGTTTCTTAAAATAGATTCCTGCTTTACAAGAGGGTAACTTTGTTTTAACTTTGATATGATCTCAGCGAACATCGAGAGGCAGTATTGTCAACTTAAAAACAATACAGTGGAACCCCCCTTTCAAGACCCCCCCCCCCCCCCCCAAGTTAAGACCTTACTTTTTCAGACTTTTTGTTACATTTAGTCAAGTTTTGACTAAATGTTTTAACATAGAGGGGGGAATTGAGACGAGGGTCGTGGTGTATACATGTGTGTGTGTATAGCGATTCAGAGTAAACTACTGGACCGATCTTTATGAAATTTTTCATGAGAGTTCCTGGGTATGATATCCCCAGATATTTTTTTCATTTTTTCGATAAATTATGTCTTTGATGACGTCATATCCGGCATTTTGTAAAAGTTGAGGCGGCACTGTCACACCCTCATTTTTCAATAAGATTGATGGAAATTTTGGCCAAGCAATCTTCGACGAAGGCCGGACACTGGTATTGCATTTCAGCTTGGAGGCTTAAAAATTAAAAAGTAACGCAGGCTTAAAAGGGTGGGGACTTAAACTTAGAGTTAAATTTACAGAAGTTACAGTTGGTTGGTTGGTTGGTTATTATTTTTTTTAAAGTATATTCTATCCATGTGACTATGCCGTATCCGGGGAACGAGGCAAGTGTGTACAGAACTTAAAATTAATTACGAGCAGACCGTCTTACAAAAATATGGTGTGGAAGAGAGAGTCTTCAGGGGGGGGAGGGGGGAGGGGGGGTGAGTCCCACTAAATGTGTGTCTGAGTCACTTAGTTAAAGTGTTATTGAAGGACCTGATACACGAAGGAAAGTAATGTATTTTTATTGAAGGACCACTCATGCATAAAATAAAAGCTAAGTGTCTTACTTGCATTCTGCATCTGCAGTCGGTGACTACGTTTCACGCTACACACGCCGCCTTACATGTTTCTTCTGATCCCCTGTGACGTTCTCTACATTCCAGTATGAAATCACCGCAAATGATTTTGAAATTTTTGCTGTGGCAGTGATTTGATTCAACAGATTTATGCTATGTTAGGATAAAAGTACAATCGAGAATCTATATTGCGTAACATTGTGCAGGCAGATCATTGAGTTGTTGCTGAATCTGGATCTGCTAAACTTTCTTTGTTGATGATCGATATTATATGTTAAGTATGTATTGTATTGTTGTTATTTAATCATGTAAGTGTTGTATGGTAAAGTGTTGTTAAAAAACACTGGTTGGGTTTTTTTTTTTTTTTTTTTTCTCAGAGAAGATAATCAAATACTTTTACTCATGTGTCAGAACGGCAGGTTTTGATAACAGTGATGTATCAACTATCATGATACTTTTGTTGGTAATGTATGTGCATTACACACACACACACACACACACACACAGATACGCATGTGCGCATGCATTTATATAATATGCACGCACACACCTAACACACACTCCATTTTTTTCAATTTTTGTAATAAAACAGTTCTGAAATCATGGACCAATATTTACTATTTCGGAGAGAAAATTTCATTCCACTTGTGAATGCAGGCGTTCTGAAGAATGTTCATACCATTGTTGAAGGTATACTATACCCTGTACATGCAGCTTACAACAATTTTTGTTTATTTTATACAGAGTTGAACAATGTGATTAATTATTTATATAATATAAGTGTCTGTGGGTGTGAACCAATTATTTAAGGCTTGAAATTGAAATGCATATTTGTTTTGTTCGGTTTTTGGTGTCATATTTGTATTTTTCATGCAAACTGTTGATGACTGCAACTAGTTGCTGAAAAAAACCTGCCTTATGGATTTGATGTTGTGACTATGAAATGTGTACAAAGATTTATATGTTGTTGTTTCAGACTTACATGTTACATGATTGTGTATTTGCTCAGCATAACTTCTCTGTCAATATTGTGTTTTTTTGTCAGCTTGTTCTAGAATCCGTTTTGGGTGTTGTTTTAAAAATTATGTGAAGAGAACAATCATGCAATCTTTCTGTTCTGTGAAGTGGTTACCGTCACTCCTTAGCGTGTGAAGTGGTTACCGTTACTCCTTAGCGTGTGAAGTGGTTACCGTTACTCCTTAGCGTGTGAAGTGGTTACCGTTACTCCTTAGCGTGTGAAGTGGTTACCGTTACTCCTTAGCGTGTGAAGTGGTTACCGTTACTCCTTAGCGTGTGAAGTGGTTACCGTTACTCCTTAGCGTGTGAAGTGGTTACTGTTACTCCTTAGCGTGTGAAGTGGTTACCGTTACTCCTTAGCGTGTGAAGTGGTTACCGTTACTCCTTAGCGTGTGAAGTGGTTACCGTTACTCCTTAGCGTGTGAAGTGGTTACCGTTACTCCTTAGCGTGTGAAGTGGTTACCGTCACTCCTTAGCATGTGAAGTGGTTACCGTTACTCCTTAGCGTGTGAAGTGGTTACCGTTACTCCTTAGCGTGTGAAGTGGTTACCGTTACTCCTTAGCGTGTGAAGTGGTTACCGTCACTCCTTAGCGTGTGAAGTGGTTACCGTTACTCCTTAGCGTGTGAAGTGGTTACCGTTACTCCTTAGCGTGTGAAGTGGTTACCGTTACTCCTTAGCGTGTGAAGTGGTTACCGTTACTCCTTAGCGTGTGAAGTGGTTACCGTTACTCCTTAGCGTGTGAAGTGGTTACCGTTACTCCTTAGCGTGTGAAGTGGTTACTGTTACTCCTTAGCGTGTGAAGTGGTTACCGTCACTCCTTAGCGTGTGAAGTGGTTACCGTCACTCCTTAGCGTGTGAAGTGGTTACCGTCACTCCTTAGCGTGTGAAGTGGTTACTGTTACTCCTTAGCGTGTGAAGTGGTTACCGTCACTCCTTAGCGTGTGAAGTGGTTACCGTTACTCCTTAGCGTGTGAAGTGGTTACCGTTACTCCTTAGCGTGTGAAGTGGTTACCGTTACTCCTTAGCGTGTGAAGTAATCTTCTGTCTGTGCCATTCCGTTTCGGTATCCCTTTAAAACCTGACAGCTGCGTTGTCTCATTTTTGCCACAGCATACAGTGGAACTCTTTTTTAAAGACCTCCAAAAATCTGAGGAAATCAGGTCAGGTGGGGGGGGGGGGGGGGGTGTCTCAATAGAATGGAGGACCCCCCCCCCCCCCCCCCCCCCGCGGGTTAGGTGGAGTCCCATATTGGTTGGGACGAGAAAGAATTTACCCGATGCTCCCCAGCATGTCGTAAGAGGCGACTAACGGATTCTGTTTCTCCTTTTACCCTTGTTAAGTGTTTCTTGTATAGAATATAGTCAATGTTTGTAAAGATTTTAGTCAAGCAGTATGTAAGAAATGTTAAGTCCTTTGTACTGGAAACTTGCATTCTCCCAGTAAGGTAATATATTGTACAAGGTTGCAAGCCCCTGGAGCAAATTTTTGATTTAAGTGCTTTTGTGAACAAGAAACAATTGACAAGTGGCTTTATCCCATCTCCCCCCCCCCCCCCCCCCCC
>NC_090250.1:22988578-23013238 GCF_037325665.1 Littorina saxatilis | reverse complement strand
AATGAATACGGCCAGCCGCAAACGATAAGGTCAACATGGTGAACTTTCACCTGACCTACATAGCCTTTGACATCTGCCACTGCGAAGGAAGAGGGGGGAAAAAGAGCGGTTGAGGGGAGTCAGCCAGAGAGAGAGAGAGAGAGAGAGAGAGAGAGGGGGGGTGGGGGGGGGGGGAGTGACACGTGTCAAAAAGGAAAGAATAACTCTCCTCCACAAAGAAAATCTGTGACAGTTTTTAACTCTGACTGGTCCTTGACCATTCCTTCGTCAGTCTTTCTTTACTCCTGGCGGTAACGACTGTTTGAACGACCCCACCCCCTTCCCCTCCCGACACCCCGTCCGTCACCCCCATCCCCTTGCCTGCGTTGAGACCTCTATTCCTCTGCACTGTTTTATGTTCATCTCAATATGAATGGAATAGATACCGAGAATTTAAGTGTCTGAACATAAGAATTGTAGGCTAACTAAAAATCCGTTTACAAAAAATGTCTGCAAGTTTGTCAACAAACTGATCGATTTTGAATAAGGCAGTGTTTGTACAGTGGAACCTAGCTACAACACAAACATCCCGCAAAATCAATTTCAGAAAATCAAGGTCCCCGGGTCTAAATTGACCAAAAAAGTCATAAGAGCTAAAAACGAAACATGTTTTGCATGTCTTTAGAAAAAAGCCAATGCAATTTGTGTCCAAAGCAGTCAGTTTGGTTCACATATCTTGTCTAACAGAGACGTTATGGCATACCGAACGGTGTAGGTGTCATTCTTCACAGACTGATGCCATCAAAGGCAGTGTTTGAAGTCGTTTTAGTGGGTAACGAGACCAAAAAAAAAAAACCGGTACATTTCAGTAACTCCTCAACGCATTGCCTTCAAACTGCCAGTGATTTGTGCTAACCCACGTCGTTAAATACACACGGCATCTAATGCCATTGGACACATCATTAATGCTGTTGTTTGACATCCCTCTCTTTTGATATGGAAATAATAATAATAATAATAATAATAATAATAATAATAATAATAATTGTCAGTAAGTACTGGTGTCACATGACTGATGTGAACCAGTTGATTGGCTAATGGCGATGCGCTTAAATCTGTTAGCGCACTCTTGGAGTGCGCTAACTTTTCAACAGAGCGTATTCTTACGCCCTTTGCCAAAGCGAGACTGTACTCTCATCCTCAGAATTAATTAATGACATGTAGCTTATATTCTCCACTTTACCAAAAAATAACCATACATTTCCTGCGGCTCAAAGCAGAAGTGGTTTTTTTTCTGACAGATCGCAGGCGCCTGTGCCACAGTGAATCCCACTGATCTAAAAAATAATAGAAGCGGCTGTGTCTCTTCCACAATGGTCTCTTCTCGTTTTGACTTGCAAAGATTCTTCTCATATGCCGTGTTAGTGGCATGTAGCTTATTAACCACATTACAAAATGATGAGTTAGTATAATATTCCCAGCGGCAAACAGAAAACACAAGTGTTATTTCGATAACGTACCAGCTAGACCAGCATTTGAAAGTCGACTCTGTTATAGTAGACTACACTGAAATACGACTGCATCAGTTTAGTAAATGAATGGTTTCCGAATTATTATTTCAAGGCAACAACAATCGGAATCGAAAACGTGTAGGGTTAAGAACGTTCTTACCATGTATAAAACTTATTACCAGCCTGCCTCATGCGTGCAGACGAGCAATTTTTGTTTTTGAAATGAGACTGCAGTTCAGTGGTTCGATTGCCCTAGCCGCCTAGCAGACGACATAAACCCCGCAGCAAATTAACATGTTGGGCAAATGTGAACAAACAAACGATGGGGATATAATACGTGTAGAGTTCAGAGCATTCTTACCGTTCATATATAGTACCAGACTCCCCGATGAGTGAAGATACAACACGAGAAACATACCACATTTACTTTGAAAATGTGCTAACCGTGGCCTTCGAGTCAATTCAAGGGGCAACACTCTGTACAGTCAATCTGTCGAAGCTCGATGAAGGTTTCGAATCGCAAATAACTAAGAGCACAGTCCTTTCTCCGAGTTTAAATGAGGTCTGTATGAAAGATCATCACTTTTTAGCTTAACGCTACTCTGGAATTTACCAACAGAAATTAAAACAAGAGTTTGCGTGTGACGAAAGCACGACACACTTGAGACAGCCCACACAAAAGTAGATCTGACACAAACCTGACCACACAGTTACGCCTATTCAAATGCGCGTAGCAAAATGTGCGTTTTGAATCTTCTTTTTTCTCTGGCGGTACTGACAATATCGCTATTGAAACAATCCCAGTGCACTAAGGGATTTATAGAGCAAATCTCAAAAATAATTATTGAACTCAGCGCTATGCGCTTCGTTCAATAATGAATTTTCTCGATTTGCTCTATAAATCCCTTAGTGCACTGGGATGTCTCAATAACTTAAATAATAATAATACGAAAATTTATAACGCGCACATATCTTACCACAAAGGCGACTCATACACATTCTTTCGCATTAACAACTCATGTACACTCATATACAACTGGTAACAACTAAACAAACAATATCATCGACAGACATACAAACCTGAACCGTGATATATATTTTTATTATTTTTTCCGTCTGGTTTTGTTCGGTTTTGGCTCATGATTTTTCCAACATGATTTATTCCTTGTCACTGCGTTCTTGTAACACTTCGACACAAGTCAACAAAAGCAAGCAAAACTGAACTGCGTAGATAGAACAAGGTGATCGGAACTGCGGCTTACACTGACTCGATACTAGTAGGCCTAGTTAAGTACAGCGGGTTGTGCGCATATGAACTCTTGACATACATTTCACTAGTTTGTCCGGCTTATGAAGTGTAATTATTCAAATTAAATTTTAAGCCTCCAAGCTGAAATGCAATACCGAAGTCCGGCCTTCGTCGAAGATTGCTTGGCCAAAATTTCAATCAATTTTATTGAAAAATGAGGGTGTGACAGTGCCGCCTCAACTTTTACAAAAAGCCGGATATAGCGTCATCAAAGACGTTTATCAAAAAAATGAAAAAACGTCTGGGGGATATTATACCCAGGAACTCTCATGTAAAATTTCATAAAGATCGGTCCAGTAGTTTACTCTGAATCGCTCTACACACATACACGCACAGACAGACAGACAGACAGACAGACAGACACACACACACACACACACACACACACACACACACACACACACACACACACATACACCACGACCCTCGTCTCGATTCCCCCTTTATGTTAAAACATTTAGTCAAAACTTGACTAAATGTAAAAAAGTGAAAGAGAAAGTCGCACTTACAAATCGACGTAGATGTCACTTATGAACCACGAGAAAGATTGTAACTTTAAATAAAAGAGTTAAAAAAAAAAAAGAGAAAGTCGCACTTAGAAATCGACGTAGATGTCACTTATGTACCACGAGAAAGATTGTAACTTTCAATAAAAAAAAAAGAAAAAAAAAAGAAAAGAGAAAGCCGATCCTTAAGGAATCTTCAGACCCCGGTCGTTTGTCATGGCTAGGTCACCGACGTGTCAGTCAGAAGACATATTGGCCTCAATTCAAATTGGACTATTGGGCTATACAAAGGCTATTGCCACACCTTGCCCCCCCCCCCCCCCCCCGCCAACCCCCAGCGAAAGCCCCCCCCCCTTCCCCCCAGCCTTTCACCTCTCCTCCCTTCCACTCCACTTCCGTTGTTTAATTTCTGGTTTCCCTCCAGTCAAAACTAATTTGAAAATGTTTGGCTGGCAGATAAAGGCCGCGCGCCCCAAATATTGGAATCTGTTCAATAGTTCTTTTCTCGTCTCAATCGCACTTCCGGTTGTCGTTTCAAACTCGAGCCAAGGTGGTTTCAAGTATTGAATCGTGTGAAGGGGGCTGGCGAAATTACCTCGCTGGCGGTTTTTAAACCAAATTTTGATTAGTACAGTTAGTTTCTGACGTGTCTGCCACAGAGAGATTGGCAATTGCGTCGAATTTAAAGACATCCGACACCGATTAAACATACGGTCGAATTTGGCTGATATATGTTTATGCTGAGCATTGATCGGTGTCGGATCATTTTAACATCCCTGGTTATGTTATTCCTCCTTTTAAAGGCAGAATATGGTTTCGTTATTCCGGCCTCCTTTCAAATGCAGAGTATGAAACAACAAAATACGTAAGTACTGCAGATTCAGAAAACCTAGTCGCTTTTTGGCACAGAATCGAAGCAAATGAAACCGCACTGAAATAGACGATTTTCGGAAATTACTTCGTCGGGTTTGTATGGGTTATGGAAGAGTGAATGCTCTGGCTTTTTCGCTCTCAAATAAATCAATACCTGCTCCTGTCCACGTGTGTCCGACACACCCCTCGCTCGTGATTGGCGCCTCCAATGTTTGTCCGAGTAAAAGCAAGGGCATTCACTCTTTCACAACCCATACAAACCCGACAGAGTTATTTTCGGAATTCGTCTATTATGAAACTTGTGTGATGAAATGTTATCCCGGGATAAACCTAAATGTCCACAACTGCAGGCAAAGGGCAAGATCAGACAAGATAGACAGACAGCCGGCCAGCCAGCCAGCCAGACATATTAACACTGCTGCCAGCTCACCTAATAGGTACGAACATACATACACACAGGCAGACACACAAATGTCACAGTGTATTATCGAGCTCCATGCTCCCCCCTTTCCTAACCTAGGTGGTGGGTTCAAGTGCTAGTCTTTCGGATGAGACGAAAAACCGAGGTCCCTTCGTGTACACTACATTGGGGTGTGCACGTTAAAGATTCCACGATTGACAAAAGGGTCTTTCCTGGCAAAATTGTATAGGCATAGATAAAAATGTCCATCAAATACCCGTGGGACTTGGAATAAAGTAAAAAAAAAATTCCATCTCACACGGCATTAAGTCTCAGGAAACATGAATACACGCATGCAGGGGGAAAAAAATATGGGTAGCGCCGTATGTATGGCAGCTCGCTTTCCCCGGGGAGAAAGCAGCCCGAATTTCCATGAGGGTAACCTCACTGGACTGTAAATCTTATCCAATCCAATCCAATCCAATACACACGCACGCACAGACACAGACACACAGTCACAGACACAGACACAGACACACACACACACAGCCAGACAGGCAGACACACTGTACACACACACACACACACACACACACACACACACACACACACACACACACACACACATACCCCCCCCCCACACACACACACAATCCCCCTACTACCCCCACCCACACACACACCTTTTACTTTGAGAAGTAGGGGATAGGGAGGGAGGGGGAGAGATATCATTGCCGTAACGCGTACCCTCTCCGCCACCGAACTGGCCTTCGGAAACTGACAGCCCGAAATCAGGACGGAAATAAAAATATGCGAGTGACACTTGACACAGGCTCGACAATTGGCTTGGGATTTGTTCGCGCGTGCGAGCTGTATAGTGCGCTGGAGGGGGGAAGAACGGAAAATGCGAAGCATATGAATAGACGGCTCACAAAGGTACACAATGGTAGACTTGTGACCTAAGCCTCCGCTTGCTCCGGCATATGAATCGAGAGATGAGAGGGATTTTCTCCTTCTGCGAGGGTTTCTTCGTCTTCTATTCAGCTTGCTGGTGAATGAATGAGTCGTTTTGTTGTACGTCATTGAGACTGGAGAGCGTTGTCTTGTTTGTTTATTTCAGTTGGCTTTTTGGGGGGTCACTTATTTTCCTATCTCCTGCACGCTTCCTCTTTGTAGACTTCGCATCCTTTTAGTTTCTTGAAGTATTCTTTTTCTTGATGTTGCTGAAATCGTTATTGTTGCCGCTACTCCTGTTGTTACTTTTGTCGTAGTAACCTAATGTAGCAAAATGCAATTAGATTACAGGCTGTTTCTCCTTTCGGTTATTGGAAGTTTTATTTCGTTGTCGTCGTTGTTGTCATCGTTTCTCTTGTTGCCGGTTGCTTCTTGCATCGTTATTTTTGTGTCTATAATCTATTGCAGAAAAATTTAATTGGTTTCCAAGCTTTTTCATTTTTTGCTGGTTACTTTGTTGTTGTCGTTGTTGTTGTTGCTACTCCTGTAGTTCAATGGTGGCTGTACTTGCAGCTATAGGGAGGACGTCAGCCGGCTTTGTTGATCTCACACAAACTTAATACTGACTATTCCCCTCCCATCCGAAGTGCTGCTGATCGAACTTTGGACCATGTATTCATTGTGATGAGAAATGGTATTTTGACTTTGAAATTAGCTTCAACGCAAAATGTTTCTGTTCTTATTCAAGGGACGTAACCGCGCACCCCGGCTCGGTGCGTTTTCGAATAAATCAAACTTGGGGTAAAATCGATCGAATTACATCACAACTCTGCTTCAGTTGCAAGGTCTTGACATGCTTTTCTCCCTCAAGATAATTGTACCGCTTGAAATTGGCGGAGAAACGTTCAATCTGAAGTTAATTTTGGCTGACGCCTGGCTGACGTCCTCCCGATAGCTGCATGTGGTGGCTGTAACCTGTAGCAGCAAAATGCAATTGTTTTCTAGGTCAGTCATCCGCTGACTGCAGCAATTTCACACACACTCATGTCCCTCACGGGGAAAAGTTACTGTGCAAAATCAATGAATACATGCAAAACTAAATAAATAAACAAATAAATAGATAATAATAAATAAATGAAAATAATAAATAAACAAATAAATAAATAAATAAGTGACTAATAATAAAAAGGTTACTTATTTGGACGTTTAATCATTGGTAGAACGAAGCATTCATTAGTACCCGTAATCTTTTCAATGGACAGACACACAAATAATAATGAGATAAGGAACATAGAATGAACTTAACTCAAGGTTTCGAGAGTCAAGTTTCATCGTCTATACATATAAATAAAAGAGAGTGTCTGTCTGTCTGTGTGTGTGTGTGTGTGTGTGTGTGTGTGTGTGTGTGTCTGTCTGTGGTCGCCATAGCTCAGAGAAGGAAAAAGATAAGCACAAGATATTGTGCATGTACACTGCCCTGGAGCCACAGATGTGCACCTGGGTTTTAGTTTCTCGAGAAATTGTTTCCTTCTTCGGATAATGACCCTCCCCATTCATGAATACAGCCTATAATAGTGCAAGGGAGGTAAGTCATGCTTTGTTACCCATAGAAGACAGGTAACTCTTATCATACCAGCATGCCGTGTCATTCTCATTTCCCCCAAACGTTTGATTTGGAGTTTTTCTTTGAGGGATTTGCTAACACCCGGGCGAAGCCGGGCCAGATTGCTAGTTATTCAATAAAGCAGTACAAACGACATCACAGTGAAACGTCTTTTCTCTGTTTGTTCAACACTGTTCGGACTGTATCACTTTGTCTACTTGCCTTTGTTCGCATATAGATACTTACTCTCGCTCATAACATTTCCTCCACTGTAAAAATTGCATACGTTGATGTTTCTCTGTAAGACTGCCAATGCTGGTGTCGTCAAAGAAGTTCCACCGATTGCACAAAACATTATGAGGTCTTTAGGACCCCAAGTGTGTGTGTGTGTGTGTGTGTGTGTGTGTGTGTGTGTGTGTGTTTGTGTGTGTGTGTGTGTGTGTGTGTGTGTGTGTGTGTGTGTGTGTTTGTGTGTGTATGTGTGTGTGCCAGTGTGTGTTTGTGAGTGTGTGTGCGTGCGCGCGCTTGTAGTGTGTGTGCGTGTGCCTGTGCGCTTAAGTGTGTGCGTGCGTTTGTGTTTGCGCGCCATTTCTTGTCAGAAAATGATTTGTCATCAATCAGATTAAGATAAACGACAAAGGCAACGCGCATGTCTTGTCAAGTGAAAGAACAGTAATGAAGGGCCTTTGTGTGTGTGTGTGTGTGTGTGTGTGTGTGTGTGTGTGTGTGTGTGTGTGTGTGTGCGTGCGTGCGTGCGCGCGCGCGCGCGTGTGTGTGTGTGTGTGTGTGTGCGCGCGTGCCTGTGCGCTTGGTGTGTGCGTGCGTTTGTGTTTGCGCGCCATTTCTTGTCAGAAAATGCTTTGTCATCATCCAGATTAAGATAAACGACAAAGCCAACGCGCATGTCTTGTCAAATGAAAGAACAGTAATGAAGGGCCTTTGTGTGTGTGTGTGTGCCGTGTGTGTGTGTGTGTCAGTGCGCGCGCGTGCGTGCGTGTGTGCGAGCAGAGTGTACAAGGGATGATGCGCAGCTAGTGTCGTCATCGTCATTGCGACTACAAGCCAGGCGAACTCCCACAAGATTTTTACTCCGGAGTAAACATTTCGTACAAAAAAGTTACTCCCTTTACGAAAAAAGGACTCCCCCATTGCACGAGAAAATTACTCCCCAAGACAGGTGAGTTCCGAGTAAACATTTCGTTCAAAAATGTTACTCCCCTGACGAATAAATAACGAATAAATTACTTCACCCCAACACGAGCAATTTAACTTCCCATGCCAGGTGTACGAAATTTTTACTCCCTTGTCCCCTGTTAGTCTTGGTGGTGGAAGGGGTGGAAGGAGGGTAGCGCGACATTCGTGTGCGCGAGATCACTTACTGGCATTATCCCTTCGCTCGCATCCCATTTTTGAGTACGAGATTTTTACTGGAAGTAAAAAAACATGGGGAGTAAAAATTTCGTGGAGGGAGTAATTTTTTCGTGCCTTGGGGAGTTCTTTTCTCGTACGAAAAGTGTACTCGGAGTAAGAATTTCGTACGAAATATTTACTCCGGAGTAAATTTTTCGTGGAGTAAAATTTTCGTGTTACACCGGATGTCTACTCGGCGTCAGGTGTTGCCAACGTCATCTCTGTTGAACATTGGACTGAGGAAGCGCTAATTAGCACACCCATCCACACAACCAGGTGTAAACGACACAGCCGCACTGGCTGACACAAACATTGACACAGACACACGGACAGATAAACACTGACACAGACACACAGACAGACAGACACTCAACAGACAGAAGTACACTCACGCACAGACAGACAGACAGACAGAAACACAAATACCCCCCCCCACACACACACACACACACACGCACGCACGCACGCACAGTAAACAGAGGAAGCTTTATCCACCAGACGAGGGTGTTGGAAAGGAGACACCAAGATATCCTGGACCAGCAACCCAAAGATATCCCCCAATACCTTGAAAACCCAAGCTGGAGTGATGAAGGAAGACCCCAGATACGCTGCAGTATTCCTGGCGTTGGCAAGAAAGACTCCCAGAGCTGTGCTGAACTGAAGTCTCTCACCATTGAACACATCCACAACTCCTACCCCCAACGCCAATGGACTCATGTATACACTGACGGATCTGCAGACCAGGCTGTCAGAAGTGGTGGTGCCGGAATCTACATAAAGTACCCAGGAGGTCGAGAAGAAGAACACTCTTGGACGTCTGTTTGTTATTGGAATTATGGTTTTTGTTAAATTGTATTGCTGTTGCTGTTGTTGTTGTGTGAGTGAGTTGTGTGTTGGCAGACTTGACTTGACGGATGACTGTTTGCGTTAGTGAGACTGTGATCATACTCATAATAATCATACTCACTTATTTTCTTATGATGTTTTTTTTTTATTATGCATTCTTATTCTTTTGATTGGAAATGAGTATTGTCACAATATAATTTCCATATGGATTAATAAATTTGAGTTGAGTTGAGTTGAGTTGAGTTGAGTTGACATCTCCCTCGCTACCGGCCTCTACTCCACCAACTTCAAGGCTGAAGCAGTAGCGCTCCAGACAGGTGCAGCCCACATTGAGCACAGTCCACTCTCCTCCAACAACGTTGTGTTCTTCAGCGACGCAAAGTCAGTCCTGCAGGCCGGCCTTAGACACTGCCAGAGACAAAGAACTGAATGACCTGTCATCCGCCTTGACCTCCCTGTGCAGAGCCCACACAGTCGTGCTGCAATGGGTCCCCTCTCACTGCAACATACTAGGCAACGAAGCCGCAGATACTCTGGCAAAGGAGGGCACTACGAAGGACCAGAATGACAGATCAACCACCTTCAAAGAAGCCAAGACCATCATCAAGGCCAAGCAACACAAAAAGTGGTTGCAGCAGCACCCACACTACAACAAAAACGACGCCTTTCACCTGCTCACAAGGTCTGAGGAGGTCCTCATATTCAGGCTGCGGACAGGCCACAACCGAATGAACCACCACCTTTTCACCAAGTTCAGAATTGGCCAGTCAGACCACTGAGTGCCCTTGTCAAACAGGCAGCATGACAACAGAACACCTGCTGCAGACTTGCCCACGATGGCCTCAGGAGCCAGATCTGGGCGGAGGCGACCACGGTGCAAGGGAAGCTCTATGGCAGTCTGGACGACCTACAGCGCACGTAAACATTTGCACGGAGAACAGGCGTTTCCATCTGAGGGATCGACAAGAAGAAGAAGAAGAAGAAGACACACACACACACACACTGGAGCAAGGACCAGTTTCTTCCTCCCTCTAGCCCCCACACCCAACCACCAACCCCCAACCCCTTATCCCTTACCCCGACTTCTTTGTCTGTCTGTGTGTCCGCCTTCCGCTGTGTCTCACGCTCTCTCACTGGTGACGACGAGAGGGTCAAGCCCAGGGGTCAAGGGACAGATGGCAGAGAACTGACCGTGTGTCCCCACCGAACCACACCCCCGTTTAAGATGGACAGGACAGTCAAAATACTGACACTTTTTATCCGCCTGGAATCTCCCACTTTCCAAGTCGACGAAACAAGACTTTTGGTTTGGGTTGGTGTCCGTTCTTCGTTTGTGCGTTTTTCTTTTCGTCCTATATCCGGTCTTTACTAAAAATTACTTCACATGTAGGACTATTTTGTCCTGCAATTCCATTTTCGGCTCAAAGTATTTGCCTCTTGCAGATCCTGGATATAGGTTCAGACATACTCAAAATAGACTCTCTGTAGTATCGTTGGTAGTGGGGGGGGGTCCACCGTACTTCAAACAGAAAAACTTTTCTGCCACCAAGTGGCGGGAAATCTCTATTTCTCTTACACGACGCGTGTCACTGACTCTAGTATCTTTGACAAACAAACGGAGAATAGAGAGAACTATTAAGCAAATTGACGCTTGTGATTTGTGTGTTTGTTTGAACTTCACAGAGGAGCTAAACGTCGGACATGTCCTTCAAAGCTGACATGAAGCAAAAAGTCTTCGACCCGTTTTTGCTTGTCTGTGAGGTCAAGTATGTCTTCTCTCTCCGGTATATGGGTTTTTTAATTTCATAGATTATGCAGAATTGCCGCACGTGCGGTCACTTGGTGCAACTGTCAGCGATCGCGCCAGCCAATAATTGTTGAAACCGATATTTCTGTACAAGCACAAACCTTGGCTCCTACACAAAACGGTCAGTCTCTGACACCAACCGGTCACAATGATATAGTGGAACATGTGAAAACAACCAGCCAAGGGCATGCAGGGACCAACTAAGAGTGTTTCTTAGTGGTCGTTATGAAAAGGGGAATTATATAGGAAAGGGATGGTTGTAATGGGCAGGTGGCCGTTGTTAAGAGGGGGTCGCCATTGTAGGTTCGAATGTAACAAGAATACATTCTACTTGATTTTTACGAAGGGCACAATTCTAGGGAGACCTTGCGCAGTAGTAGACGATGTTTGAAAGTAACTCTGTCGGATTTGTGTGGGTTGTGAAAGAGTGAACACCCTTGCTTTTTCGGGGGGAAAAAAGGCACACTTGCTCCTTATCCACGTGTTTCAGACACACCCCTCACTAGTGATTGGCCCGTGCAATGTTTATCCCCCTAAAAGCAAGGGCATTCACATTTCACAACCAATACAAACCCGACAGAGTTATTTTCGGACTTCGTCTATTACGTCCTGATGGTCAGGATGAAGGCATGGGTCAAGCGAAAAATTAATCGGTAAATATGATCGGCCGTCCACTTCCTTTCCGGTCTTTGTGTCCAGTCTGGTAACGATTTGAACCCCACTACGCTGAAGCAGGCGAAAGGGGCACAGTGGAACCAACCCTTTTAAGACCTCCAGAAATCTGAGATAATCAGCTAGGTCTCCTTCTTCCTCAGCGTTCCAGAATTTTCTGGTTACGTGTGAGCTCGTTTGCCCATTTGGGTTCCCCAAACTATACTCAGAGAGCATACATAGTCAGCTTCACTCCGCTTTTGTTGAGTTGGCATGCTGGGTATTTTCGTGTTTCCATAACCCACCGAACTCTGACATGGATTACAGGATCTTTTCCGTGCGCACTTGGTCTTGTGTTTGCGTGTACGTGTACACACGAAGGGGGTTAAGTCACCAGCAGGTCTGCACATAAGTTGACCTGGGAGATCGGAAAAATGTCCACTCTTAACCCACCAGGCGGCAGCGACCGGGATACGAACTCACGGCCTTCCATCAGGTCTCCAAAAGAGGGAGTCTTACAAATGGAGGTAACTTTACAAAAGTTATGAAGAGAGAATATGAGAAAAAGGGCTCTTAAATTGGGAGGTCTTTAAAGGGGTGGGGGGGGGGGAGACTCCACTGTATACAGGATGAGGGTAGCGACTGGAAACGGGTAGCAATCTCGTGTTCCGGTCTGTCCAGAACAGAGCGCGTGGCAGGCGTGGGAACGTGGATCCTCCCCATTGTCCGGGCCCCCCTAGCCTCCTCCCCCCATCCCCCCATCCCTGCGTCCCCCCGTGGTCTCTCTCACCTGCTGCATTAGCCGTCCTTTGTTGGGCTTAATGAGGTGCTCTTTAGGCCGGGTGCGGAAGCCTTCTTGCACCCGGCACAGCTGAGTCGGGTTGGCGGTGTACCCGTGCCGGACTTGCCGGGTGCGCGTGGCGGCCGTGGGAAACTCGTGGGTATTTCCCGTGACACTGGACGTTATTGTGCCCCCCCCCCAACCCACCCCACCCTCACTCTCACCTCCATCCCATTATTATGAATCTCCTCCCCTTACCTTTCCACCCTTCCCCCACATCCTTCCCAATGTCCCGGCCCCCTCCCCCCACTTCCCTGTACCCCTCCCCCACCCGCCTGTCCTTTTTGGGGTGTCCGTTGATCTTGACCTGCTACGGCAGCAGTCTTTCGGTGAGAATGGACGTAGCGTTGTATCAATGGACTCCACAATCTGATGCCGAGTCAGGAGAACGCAGGTCTCTATGTTCTACAGTCTCTGGCCTGGTGTAGAGATCACATGTGTTGACCGAGTGAAGCAGGATTCAGAAAACAACAACAACAACAACAACAACAACAACAACAACAACAACAACAACAACAACTACAACAACAGAAAGATGCCTCTTATTCTCATTTATTAATTTACTTGATTATATATTTTTACGAACGCTTAATTTTTTTCTTGGTGCAAAACTTGAACACTGTCAATCTGTCGACCTGAAAGATCGAAACAGGACTGTAGGTGACGGCGTCAGAAGAAAAAGAAAAAGAAGTGCTCGTTTGATACTAAGTGTCACTTCAGCTGAAACCTGCGCTGAAATCATTACCAAGTTTGATGGCCTGTATCCGATAGAGTGGAATCCCTTCTAGGGCCCTCAAAAATATAAGAAAATCGGGCCTAAAAGATAAGGGAGTGTTAATTCAAAATAGAGGTAAATTCACATAGCTTATGAAAAAAAAATATGAAAAAGCAAGGCTTTAAAATGAGGGCGTGTTCAGGTGGGGCTCGGGGTGAGGGTAGGGGTTGTGTGTGTGTGTGTGTGTGTGTGTGTGTGTGTGTGTGTGTGTGTGTGTGTGTGTGTGTGTGTGTGTGTGTGTGTGTGTGTATGTGACTTGAGGTGAGGAAGCTTTGAATGTATGCTGCTAGTTTTAGTGAATGTATTTTTAAATGCTGTCCAGTGTTGTTCTTAAATTGATGTTGTTGATCAGTTTGTATAAATGATGCGTGTGCTATGTACATGGCCGGATTGAATGTGTCTTAACCGCAATGTCATAACAAATTCCCAACCTTGGGCAATTAAAGATTCTGTATTCTGTATTCTGTAAAATGGGGTTCTACTGTGCTGGTTTTAACGACAGGACCTGCATGGCTTGTTGTCAAATCAGAGATCCTGATTCACGAGTTTCCACGAATGGAGTACGGTGGTACCTGCGATGTGTGGCCCCTTCGATGAGAGGACGCCTCCCTTAAAAGGACACCTTCTGGTGTCCCTTTCTCTATTATCTCTTGCCAAAATATACCTGCCATGACAGGCCACCTGCAATGTAGGGACACTTTGGGCTGGTCCGAAGGGTGTCCTTTCACCGCAGGTGCCACTGTACTTGAAACAAAAACAGTTCTCTGCCACCAAGTGGCGGGAAATCTCTCTATCTCTCTCTTTGCTTGCACGACGCGTGTCATTGACTCTTTGACATACAAACGGAGAATAGAGAGAACTATTAAACTAATTGACAGTCGTGGTTTGTGTGTTTGTTTGAACTTCACAGAGGACTTAAACGTCGGAAATGTCCTTCAAATCTGACTTGAAGAGAAAAATCCTCGACGCGTTTTTGTTTGTCTGTGAGGTCAAGTATGTCTTTTCTCTTCGGTGTATTCTCCCAGATAACTTTTTAATGCACAACACACAAGAGAAATAACTTAAGAAGTCGGAAATCTGGCATAAAGCCAAACGTTCTCGACGAGTTTCTGTTTACCTTGTAAGTTTACGTGTGTCTTAAGCTAATTGACCATTGTGATTTCAATGCACAACACACTGAGAGTAGAGATGTCGGGAGTGTCTCTCAATCTTACATGAAGTGAAAAGTAATCGTTCGCGATTTTTTTCTGTGAGGTCAAGTATGTTTTATCTCTTAAATAGCCAATTGACGTTTGTGATTTCATTCACAACACAGAAGAGTAACAAGTCGGAAACGTTCCCTCCTATGAGTTTTTGCTTTGGCTGTGAGGTCAAGTATGTCTTATTTCTACAACAGCCAATTGATTACTGTGATTTTAATGCGCAACACAGAAGAGTAATAATAAGAAGTCGGAAAATAATGTCCGCCAATCTCACTCTAATATAAAGTTGGCCAAAAAATTATTGCAACAAATTTCAAACCCAAATTAAAGCATTAATTCCTGTGTCATTTAATTAAAACTGTATATGCCAGTTAAGACCGTTCACTTAACCTTCAGGATCACCTTTTGGATTAAATATTTCTTTTACAGGGATCACATGACCGCCGCTCAAGTAAGGGTACCCTCAAAATCGACCAGACAAAAACGGAAGAGCCGAATGAAAAATTGACAAAAAATCACAATAGGCAAAACTTTGCAACTTTGGCATACGGGAAGAAAGTCAAACCAATTATCTACCCTGAACAGATTTTTTTGTTTTGCTACCTCGCGTATTTCGCGTGCTATGCTATTCCTACTGATGCAGGTGTCGATCGCAAGAGCGGTCAAAAACAGAACGTTTTACGTCAATTTTTCCCGGCCGGGTCATACCTAAGACTTTAAAATTGGCAATCTAGTGGCTGCTCCGCCTGGCGTCTGGCATTATGGGGTTAGTGCTAGGACTGGTTGGTCCGGTGTCAGAATAATGTGACTGGGTGAGACATGAAGCCTGTGCTGCGACTTCTCTCTTGTGTGTGGCGCACGTTATATGTCAAAGCAGCACCGCCCTGATATGGCCCTTCGTGGTCGGCTGGGCGTTAAGCAAACAAACAAACAAACGTCAATTTTTATGGGTATCATGTCAAAAAGCGCCACATTTTAGCAATGACTAGGTGGATTTCTTTGAAACTTTTGGAATATTTTACCAACATACTAGAGATACTTCGTGCGAAAGTTTGGATCGTTACGGTTGTTTATCCAGATGTGACGCAATGTTTCGGAAAATGTTGTTAAACTTGTCATAGGATTGTTCACTTGTCTTCAAAAAATTCATGACTTTGTATATCCACAGATAAATGATTGATACAGATTCTGTCTAAGTTTCATTTGCGTGTAGCCGCTGGCATTAATTTGCTAGTCATGCAAACACATGAGAAAACAAGTCGCGTAAGGCGAAAATACAATATTTAGTCAAGTAGCTGTCGAACTCACAGAATGAAACTGAACGCAACGCAACGCAGCAAGACCGTATACTCGTAGCATCGTCACTCCACCGCCCGTGGCAAAGGCAGTGCCCGTGGAATTGACAAGAAGAGCGGGGTATTCGTTGCGCTGAGAAGGATAGCACGCTTTTCTGTACCTCTCTTCGTTTTAACTTTCTGAGCGTGTTTTTAATCCAAACATATCATATCTATATGTTTTTGGAATCAGGAACCGACAAGGAATAAGATGAAAGTGTTTTTAAATTGATTTGGACAATTTAATTTTGATAATAATTTTTATATATTTAATTTTCAGAGCTTGTTTTTAATCCGAATATAACATATTTATATGTTTTTGGAATCAGCAAATGATGGAGAATAAGATAAACGTAAATTTGGATCGTTTTATAAATTTTTAATTTTTTTTACAATTTTCCGATTTTTAATGACCAAAGTCATTAATTAATTTTTAAGCCACCACGCTGAAATGCAATACCGAAGTCCGGGCTTTGTCGAAGATTACTTGACTAAAATTTGAACCAATTTGGTTGAAAAATGAGGGCGTGACAGTGCCGCCTCAACTTTCACGAAAAGCCGGATATGACGTCATCAAAGACATTTATCCAAAAAATGAAAAAAACGTTCGGGGATTTCATACCCAGGAACTCTCATGTCAAATTTCATAAAGATCGGACCAGTAGTTTAGTCTGAATCGCTCTACACACACACACACGCACACACGCACACACGCACACACGCACATACACCACGACCCTCGTTTCGATTCCCCCTCGATGTTAAAATATTTAGTCAAAACTTGACTAAATATAAAAATGGAACGTTCACGCTGTTTCGCGCTTATAGCTGTTATAGCTGGGTGCCTCTTAAATGCTACGGTCACGCTTGGCTGGGCATCGCTGTGGCACCAGAATCATCGCTTAAATATGTAGCGTGTTTACATGCCCAGCAAATTTGCGTCAGTGCTTACACGCACATAAAACTTTAGCAGTGTGTGTATAAATCATTTTTCTAAAGACATGCAAAGTCATACATTTTTTGGACCCAAGAGAACAATCCTATGACGAGATTAAAAACTTCTTTCGAAAAATTGCATAACATTTTAACAAACACCTGTAACAATCCATAATTTCGCTCGAAGTATCTTTAGTATGTTGGTAAAATATTCCGAAAGTTTCAAAGCAATTCACCAAATCATTGCTAAAGTACTGACTTTTTTGTCGTGATACCCCTGAAAAATGACGCAAAACGTCCCGTTTTTGACCGCTCTTGCGATCGACACCTGCATCAGTAGGAATAGCATACCACTCGAAATACGCAAGGTAGCAAAACAAAACAATTTATTCAGGGTAGATAATTGGTTTGACTTTCTTCTCGTATGTCAAAGTTGCAAAGTTTTGCCTATTGTGATTTCTTGTCAATTTTTCATTCGGCTCTTCCGTTTTTGTCTGGTCGATTTTGAGGGTACCCTTACTTGAGCGGCGGTCACGTGATCCATGTAAATGAAATATTTAATCCAAAAGGTGATCCTGGAGGTTAAGTGAACGGTATCAACTGGCATATACAGTTTTAATGAAATGACACGGGGATTAATGCTTTAATTTGGGTTTGAAATTTGTTGCAATAATGTTTTGGCCAAGTTTAAAACGAAAAGCCTTTGCACGCGTTTTTGTGGCTGAGGTCAAGTGTGTCTTATCTCTCTCCCGTGTTCATCCAGACGCCGGTGGTGAAAGCATTACCGTGTCAAACACTGGATGGTTGTCGCCGATACTGGTACCAATGTCAAAACCTGATCTTGGCTTTTATCATGTCAAAATCAGTCCGCATCAAACTGGGGCTTATTTCATTGTTTTGCTTTTTCAATTTGAACCAGTTACGAAAAGCTGATGAACAGAACTACTTAAGTGCCGTTCACATGGCTGACTTTCAACCAACTTTTCCCCAACTTTAGTCGGGTTGAAATCGCCCCGGAGTTGTCGAAGCCAAGTCGTCGAAAAGTCTGCCATGTGAACAGCCCTGACGATTCAAGTTCGATTTAGCAGCGACTCGAAAACTCAGTTGAGCGCTGCTCGACTCGACCGCGACTTGGCGAAGATGTTGCGCAGACTTTCCTTATTGCGCGTACTGATTGGTTAGCTGCATCCTCTGAGTTACATGTATCTAGCTATCCTAACTGCTCTTCTCGCATATAACCACGTCATGTCCCAAACAGACACTAGTTCTGGGGACAGAAAAACCAAGTTAGCGTAGCATCTTCTTGCATAAGGGCCAGGCAGCTCCGATAGCTGAATCGTTGCTTAAAATCGCTTGAAAGTTGGGGGAAAGTTGGTAGCAAGTCTGCCATGTGAACGGCAAGTTAAAGGCAGAGCCGTTCCCGTGTGAACGATTTGGTTCACCCTCATATATCGGGGCGGGGACGTAGCTCAGTTGGTAGCGCGCTGGCTTTGTAGCCAGTTGGTCGCTATCAGCGTGGGTTCGATCCCCACGTTCGGCGAGAGATTTATTTCTCGGAGTCAACTTTGTGCAGACTCTCTTCGGTGTCCGAACACCCACGTGTGCACACATGCGCACGAAAAAGATCCCACGTTCCCAGCGAAAGTCTCAGGGCTTGGAAAACACGAAGACACGCAAGCATCATCTCTCGTCTCCGATTATCATGGTCGTATTTGGATACTTTGACGAGACAAACCCAATGCTGGTGTGTCGAAGAAAACAGCCACAGCGGGCTTGTTCAAATCAAAGTATAACACCATATCTTCAACGTCATTACCAATACCTGTCCCAATATAGACCAGTTGGTCTAAGAGGACGTTAAACCCTAATAGTCAGTCAGTCAGTCCTCGTATATCGGCTCTGGTCAGGCCTGTATATTGGATGAAGGCCGCTCCCCTTGGACATATACCGACAATCATCAGCCTAAATGTTTTCTGTTAATCATTTTGATGAGTCAATTTCTTCACGGATGCTGGTGTCAATCTGCGAATTTATTGGATCAAGAAAGCGAAAATTCATTCATCAAGAAAGCGAAAATTCATTCATCAAGAAAACGAAAATTCATTCATCAAGAAAGCCAAAATTCATTCATCAAGAAAGAGATCATTAAATTCACCAAGAAAGCGAAAAGTAGTTCACCAAGAAAGCCAAAACTCATTCATCAAGAAAGCCGAAAGTAAAATATCAAGAAAGCCAAAATGATGTCATCAAGAAAGCCAAAAGTAACATATCAAGAAAGCCCAAATGATATCATCAAGAAAGCCAAAAGTATTTCATCAAGAAAGCCAAAAGTAATATATCAAGAAAGCCAGAATGATTTCATCAAGAAATTTGTTTTTGTTTGTTTGTTTGCTTAACGCCCAGCCGACCACGAAGGGCCATATCAGGGCGGTTTCATCAAGAAAGCCCAAAGTAATATATCAAGAAAGCCAAAATGATATCATCAAGAAAGCCAAAAGTAATTCATCAACAAAGCCAACAGTATTTCATCAAGAAAGCCAAAAGTAATTCATCAAGAAAGCCAACAGTATTTCATCAAGAAAGCCAAAAGTAATATATCAACAAAGCCAAAATGATTTCGTCAAGAAAGCCAAAAGTAATATATCAAGAAAGCGAAAATTAAATTCGTCAAGAAAGCCAAAAGTAATATATCAAGAAAGCCAACAGTATTTCATCAAGAAAGCCAAAAGTAATATATCAACAAAGCCAACATGATTTCATCAAGAAAGCCAACAGTAATATATCAACAAAGCCAATATTATTTCATCAAGAAAGCCAAAAGTAATATATCAAGAAAGCCAAAATGATTTCATCAAAAAAGCAAAAATTAATTCATCAAGAAAGCGAAAATTAAATTCATCAAGAAAGCCCAAATTAAATTCATCAAGAAAGCGAAAATTAATTCATCAAGAAAGCCAAAATTAAATTCATCAAGAAAGCAAAAATCAATTCATCAAGAAAGCCAAAAGTAATATATCAAGAAAGCCAAAATGATATCCTCAAAAAAGCGAACATTAATTCATCAAGAAAGCCAAAATTAAATTCATCAAGAAAGCCAAAATTAAATTCATCAAGAAAGCCAAAATTAAATTCATCAAGAAAGCCAGCCGCACTGTATCAAGAAAGCCCAACTCTGCACAGAAAGCAGCCGGCAAGATGGAATGCGTCCAAGCGGAGGGAGGGATGGTGTATTCCATGTAAAAACCTGGCCAGGCCTGAGATGATCAGCTGAACTTTTCATGTTTTCATAAGAAAGACCGTGCCCTTTTCAGTGGATGACCCGAAGACATCCTCCATACAGACAGGCATGGTGTATTGCCGCTTTTGGCTTGACATATTTCATTTTCATTCTCATTACTTTATTGTCCCATCGCTGGGAAATTCGGATCGCTTCCTCCCAGTGGAAAGCTAGCAGCAGCGGAGTCGCGCTACCCAGGTGTCTGCGTGTTTAGGTGTATTCAGCCACCTGCACTTATGGCAGAATGACCAAGGTCTTTTACGTGCCATTGTGATGACACGGGGGTGGGACATGGCTTCCGTCTCTGGGTCTGCACATAAAGTTGACCCGTGTCCGTCCCGGCCCGAATTCGAACCTGGGACCTTTCGATCACAAGTCCAGTGCTCTACCAACTGAGCTACCGGGCCCCGATCATTTCGTTTTAAATCGGTAGTTAACCAAGAGAAATACCGGCACGGTTGGCCTAGTGGTAAGGGGTCCGCCCCGTGATCGGGAGGTCGTGGGTTCGAACCCCGGCCGGGTCATACCTAAGACTTTAAAATTGGCAATCTAGTGGCTGCTCCGCCTGGCGTCTGGCATTATGGGGTTAGTGCTAGGACTGGTTGGTCCGGTGTCAGAATAATGTGACTGGGTAAGACATGAAGCCTGTGCTGCGACTTCTCTCTTGTGTGTGGCGCACGTTTTTTGTCAAAGCAGCACCGCCCTGATATGGCCCTTCGTGATCGGCTGGGCGTTAAGCAAACAAACAAACAAACAAACCAAGAGAAATAAGGTTACTTTTGTGGATTTTGCTTTACGATTGTTTCCTTTGTTTTTATTTAAGTTCGATTTGAACTAGGAAGTTTACAACGGGAAATACTTAGAATATTAATATGGTCCGACAAAACCTCTACAGACACGTTCACAGACACGCCTTGTTATACAGCTTTTGAATTGAGTTAGGAAGTTGAAAACGGGAAACACTTAGTAAAGTTATATGCCTAATATAGCCCGACGAAACCTCATACAGACGCGCCTTGTTTTGCAGCTTTTGACTTTTGACATTTAATTCTGTTTGCCAGTTTGGCCGGGGTGGATGTCAGGTCTTAATGTCTTAATGTCAGGATCTGATTGATGTGTTATCGTATCAGAACCCTCCAGGAGAGAGTTGTATGAATGGAGTTCTACAATCCGACCATCAGTCACGACAGCGAAGACAAGTGTGCTTTGTATTTTGAAATCCATGTATATATGTGTTGTACATTTTGTACACTGAAAAAGTTTACTTCGATGTGTGTTACTATTTGATTTGGCATTGTGTACATAATTATTTATTTGTGTATGTTTTTATGAGGCGCTTAGAATTATTGCAGGATTTGTGCCGTATAAGTATCCTCGTTATTATTATGTGATTCTTTGTGCTGAACGAGTGTCTGGGTGGTTGTAGTTGTTTCGGCTGTGTGTGAGAGAGAGTGTGTTTTGTGCAAAGAAATCGTACGAAGGGCCGTCCTCTCTTCACATGTGTGTGTGGGTGTGTGTGTGTGTGTGTGTGTGTGTGTGTGTGTGTGTGTATGTGTGTGTGTGTGTGTATGTGTGTGTGTGTGTGTGTATGTGTGTGTGTGTGTGTGTCTTGGTGTGTGTGAGTGTGTGTCTGTGTGTGTGTGTGTGTGTGTGTTGAGCTTTCTTCTTCGGGGTTCGGCCGGCAACTGGGCGAGAAGGGCTAAACAAAAAACAAGTCGCGTAAGGCGAAAATACAACATTTAGTCAAGTAGCTGTCGAACTCACAGAATGAAACTGAACGCAATGCAACGCAGCAAGACCGTATACTCGTAGCATCGTCAGTCCACGTACCGCTCATGGCAAAGGCAGTGAAATTGACAAGAAGAGCGGGGTAGTAGTTGCGCTGAGAAGGATAGCACGCTTTTCTGTACCTCTCTTCGTTTTAACTTTCTGAGCGTGTTTTCAATCCAAACATATCATATCTATATGTTTTTGGAATCAGGAACCGACAAGGAATAAGATGAAAGTGTTTTTAAATTGATTTCGAAAATTTAATTTTGATCATAATTTTTATATTTTTAATTTTCAGAGCTTGTTTTTAATCCAAATATAACATATTTATATGTTTTTGGAATCAGAAAATGATGGAAAATAAGATGAACGTAAATTTAAATCGTTTTATAAAAAAATTTTTTTTTTACAATTTTCAGATTTTTAATGACCAAAGTCATTAATTAATTTTTAAGCCACCAAGCTGAAATGCAATACCGAAGTCCGGGCTTCGTCGGAGATTACTTGACCAAAATTTCAACCAATTTGGTTGAAAAATGAGAGCGTGACAGTGCCGCCTCAACTTTCACGAAAAGCCGGATATGACGTCATCAAAGACATTTATCAAAAAAATGAAAAAAACATCTGAGGATATCATACCCAGGAACTCTCATGTCAAATTTCATAAAGATCGGTCCAGTAGTTTAGTCTGAATCGCTCTACACACACAGACAGACAGACAGACAGACAGACAGACACACATACACCACGACCCTCGTCTCGATTCCCCCCTCTATGTTAAAACATTTAGTCAAAACTTGACTGAATGTAAAAACAACAACCACAAAACAACAACAACAACAACAACAACAACAACAACAACAACAACAACAACAACAACAACAACAAGAAGCAAACACCTGTCCAACCCAGCAAATATGATTCAAGTCACTTCTCCCTTTTACAGAATTCTTAATTAAAGGCGTACGACTCCAACGAAACATCAAAGCAGACAAGCCCCTAAAAACACGCTCACACGGGAGAAGAAAGAAATGGCAGCCCCCCCCTCCAAAAAGACCCCAAAAGATCCCATCACATGCACGCACCGCAGTGGTCTAAAAGGGGTAGCTACCCACAAGTGAATCAGCAGGGTGGCGGATACCTGGGGTTGGAGATGGGGGGGCTACGGGGTAGTCTTGGGGGGGGGGGGGGGAGGAATGAGGAGGGGGATGAGGGGGGTCCATCGGAGCGGATGTGTGCACTTCACTCGGCCCTTGAAGTCCACTCCAGATTGCGCGTCCATAAAATCTTCCCCTCATCTGACCTGGCGGTTTAGCCTCGGGAGCCTGTTCGGTGGGGCAGAGCCGGCCTCAGCCAAACAGCTCACAAGGCTGTTTTGGAGTTTTAGCAACAATATTTTCAACAATTTGCCTTACATGATTTTTTCTCATATTATTATTATTTTTTAAGGTTTCCAAGCACAGAACTGCAACCTTTTTAAAAAAAAAATAATTGTACAAAAGGCAAATTATCCCAAAACAATCTTTATTTGACTCATGGTACAACAATAATAAACAATCTGTTCTTGTTCTGTTCAGTTCGTGTTACTGTTTTGTCAGAAATTAATAATGATAAGTTTGAAACGAAACTTCTTCTTCTTCTTCTGCGTTCGACGGTTGTGTCTAGGGTCGTAGTTCCGCTGCTGTCGTGAACTGGAACGTCGCTTTCGGGTCTTCTGACGTTCCCCAGAGCTTGGTCTCCAGTGTAGCTCCTTCTGGCCAGATCTGGTTCCGCAGCATGGTGAAACGAAACAATAATAGAAAGAAAATCAGGGCACGAATTCCAGCAAAATGCTTACACCAAGCGACCCAAACGGGCTGCTTTATTTGATTTCTGATTGCATTCAGACACACACAAAAAAAAGATATGTTATTGGAACGTGTGAAAACACAATGTTACGTTCACTGATCTTTGACTCAGCGGTCTTTTAAGTGGAGACAGACAGACACAGATTTATAGTACAGAAAATAAACTTATCTGGCAAATTGTCCAGAAACTCGCTCAGAAGACACAAGCGTTTGTCTGTCAAGGCAACTGCTTCCACTTGATGGATTGAAGTTGAGAATTTGGGGTGAGGGGGGGGGGGGTGTTGTTTTTGTGTTTTCATGCTCAGTTTGATCAGATATTATTTTGGATGAAATTATTGCTGCTGCAGGAACATTGAATTGGCAAGTCTGTGATAGTCATCATCACTCTGACCCCCCCCCCCCCCGACCCACTTTGCCGATTTGAATTCCCCCGATATTGTTGTAATTTAAAGTCAAATCCCTTTCCGTCCTCATTTAACTCCTCTGATTATGTTGTTGTATTCGTTACTTTGTCTTACATTCCTAATTAGGGTATTAGCGATTTTCTGACCTTGATATAACATGAAAAATAATTCCTTTATAGATGTACATATGTATAACCACACTTAGTATAAGCTTAGCTTGTTGTGTGGTCACACATATGTTCATTTTGGGGGATCCAGGCCGTAGCGCGTCTTACCCCTGTCCCGAATGAATGCAGCAACACACCAGTTGACACTTCTTGACAAGAATCGCAAAACAAGGTTAGCTATTGGCACGTTTAATCATAGATACAATGAAACAATCAATAGTGCGCCAACCTAGCGGTCTATAACACACACAAAAACCC
>NC_090250.1:22976078-22983578 GCF_037325665.1 Littorina saxatilis | reverse complement strand
GACATGGAATGGAATGGAAAATGAGGAACACATTGGGTTGGATGCCAGATGAAGGAAAAGAAAGAAGAGGGGCGGGGGTGTAACATAACGGGGTAACAGCTAATCAGAAATGACACACCACAACGATGCTGACACTATGCAGACTCGCACACTCGATGGATGCAGAGAGGAAGTTTGCAACATGGATGATGGCGAGGTGCAAAGGCCAAAGGGCATGGGGGTTGACTCCGTGGAAATGGGGGGGGGGGGGGGGGGGGGAGGGGGGGGAGTAGAAAGGTTGGGGGGGTGGGGTGGGGGGAGGTGTCAGTTGTACAACAATGGGTTTCAGTTCCCACGGCCAGGTGCTGAATGAGATCCGTGCTGACAGCCACGGGAACAGTTAGTTTCAAAGTCCTCTGCCACTTAATTGTGCGGGACCACGAACATACTAAGGTTATATATAAGTATAGTTTGAAACAAATAATCATCCCTAGTGAGTCGTCGGGGGGAAATGAGGGTTGTGGAGGCAGAGCTAGAGACCCTTCTACAGGCTGATCCGTTGGGGACCGTCGCCGGACAGGAGGTCGTGCAGGGGAGGGGGGGGGGGGGCGGTTCCAAATTTCTTTTCGGGACAGATTGACGACGCGGAGCCCGAATTTGGATAAAAACAAGGAATTTAAAAAAAAAATAGACTAGGGGGGGGGGGGGGGGGGGGGGGTCCGAAAACCCCGGACCACCCCCCCCCCCCCCAACCCCCCTGGATTCGCCCCTGTCGTGGAAGCTCATCTGCGCCTAGCCTATTCCGTTGTTGGACCAGCTCTTCCCTAGTCTTCCACGTCTGCGTCCTCCTTCGACAGTGCCCTGTAGTATGGTTTTGGAGAGGGTGTCATGCCTTGTGACGTGGCCAAACCACACCAAATTCCGACGAATAATCAAATAATCGTAAAACACTTCATATAAAAACACTACATATAAAACAAAAACTAAAGGAGGAGCAGCACAATAAGTGACCCTCACCCACCCCACCCCAACCCCTTCAATTTCCCTTCCACTTGGCGATCAAAAATTAGCCTCGTGTGTAGTTCGACATCATACTGAATGAATGTCACTGTGTTCACACTGTAGAGAGTAAATGACGGCACTCCCACAGGGTTAATAGACGATGTTTGGAAATAACTCTGTCGGGTATAGTATTGCTTTTTTAAGTCAAACTTTCCCCCGTGACATAAAAGGCCAGTCACTATCGAAAGGTGTGTGGACCAAGGAGCACGTGTAGAAAGCTTGCCTCACTAAAAGCAGGAGTGTTCACTCTTTCACAACCCACACAAATCCGACAGAGTTATTTCCGTAGTTCGTCTATTCTTTAGAAAAACTTGTGTTTACATGTTTTGAGAATGTGATTTTATGTGATGTTATTGTGCATGAGAGCCAAAAGAAAAGTTTCTATTTGTCCCACAATCAGACAATAAAGGTGCATTGATTGAATTGAATTGAATTGAATTGAATCATACCACCCCAACCCCGTGATTGACACAGAAGCTGGAAGATGTCCACAGTCCGTACCAAGTGCGCCACATCCCCTTGTCAATTTGAGGTCAAGGTCGGTGGTGCCACTCGTGGCGGGAACCAGAAAACTGGGCGTGGTGTGAGTCTGGGAACTGGAACAGCATTTTACTTGGAAACACGGAGTTTTTAGAAATGTCGGTTGATGGTGTCGGTTGTTGTTGTGGTGGTGGTGTGAGGGTGTTTGTTAGAGTGTGTGTGTGTGTGTGTGTGTGTGTGTGTGTGTGTGTGTGTGTGTGTGTGTATGTGTGTGTATGTGTGTGTGTGACACAGTGTGTGTGTAAAACAGTGTGTGTGTGTGTGTGTGTGTGTGTGTGTGTGTGTGTGTGTATGTACGTTTGACGAAGGGTTTAACTACTATCGCAAAAAAACCACCCCACCTCTAAGAGAGAGAGAGAGAGAGAGGGAGAGAGAGAGAGAGAGAGAGAGAGAGAGAGAGAGAGAGAGAGAGAGAGAGAGAGAGACAGAGACAGAGACAGAGACACAGAGAAACAGACACACAGACAGAGACAGAGAAACTAGACAGACAGACAGAGCATGCGTCCAGAAGAGGCCTTTGTAAGAGATAAGTCAGCGACAGACAGAGAGAGATGGGAGTGTTGACCACAGACTAGTGGGAGTGTTGACACATCTCTCAAGACACTTCCCACTCCCGTGACCTAGTTACGCAAGGTCAAAGGAGATGGCGCTTTCTTCTTGCGGTTGACCTAGTTTAGTAACAAACAAGGGGATAAAAAAGAGGAAGCAGAGAGGTCAGAAAGCTATTTTCCGTGTTTGTCCAGAAGACAGTGACCACATGAAACAGGAACTTTTGCACCAGGACACGCGCATCGCAAAGTATTGCTTCCGTCTTTGCAAAGCCTTTGAACTCCGGGCACTCTCCGAGTGTCGATTTGTCTCTTCGTTGCTTTTTGAGGGATGATCTAGCTTGCTAGGACAGACTCCTTATCTGTCTCTGTCTCTCTCCTGCTTTCTAAGGGAATTTTTGTTTTGTTTTGTTGGTTTAGGGTAACCCGCCGACCCTAAAACATTTTTTTCATTACTCAAAATAAAATAAACTGTTGGCACATTTTGCGAACCATAACGAGACTAAGGTTCTGTCTTATTGCACGGTCTGTCGGTTGTTCTAGCTGTCTGTCTGTCTTTCTGTCTGTCTGTGCTACCACCTCATCTCCCCCAGCACCCTGCGGCTTAAGTCCGTCCACACAACTTTGTGAATGCTTGTGCTTGTCCTGACGTTAAACGTTCTAATAATTTAATCCTTCTTGTATCTTGTTGTCTACAAACCTGTTCATCTCGGTACGACTTTCAGTTCATTCTCTGACCTGTTTTGACCAATAAACTTGTTGATAAACTGCAGTTTCTATTTGGTCAGTTTTCTGTCTATGTGTCTCCCCGTAGAAACCTCACCTAGTATCTTTACTATCTTGTCCATGTCCTCTCTGCCTGTCAGAACCTTTGACATGCATTACTTCCCTTCACAAACTTGCCTCGCAAGCATACAAAACTGTAACGGACACTAAAGATACATTCCTTCTCGGTGTAAAAGGGAAAAAAGCCTGCGCTCGGTAACAGAGTCCAAGGGGCTATTTTTCTTAGGCCAAACAGAAATATATGTTGGTTTAGGGTAACCCGACCGACCCTATGTTTTCATTTCTCAAAAAAACCAAAAAACTGTTGGCACATTTTTGTGAACCATACCTAAACTAAGGGAGGTAACCTCCTTTAAAATCGACTAAATTAAAAAAATTAAAAAAAAGACCTACCGACCCTATATTTTTTGGTCACGTTACCCTAAACCAACATATATTTTTGTTTGGCCTTATTTATGATCAAAAGTCCTAGCTTTTATTTAGGGGTAGGACTTTGGTTCCTGAGGGACATCTCTTCCTTTCACAACGTCCGTTGAGGAGTCCTGACGGATCGAAACTGTTGGGGAGAAAGGCTATATTAGGCCTAAAAAAAATAGGTGTGGTTACAGTAACCCGACCTACCCTATTTTTAGGGGCCGACCCTATAACTTTATATTACATTTGTCAAAAAAACAAACAAACAAAAAACCAGTGCAGAAAACGCAATGAAAGCGAAAGCGCCCGAATCGCACACTTATTTCCCTGTCAAGTAGGTTTAATTTGTACACATTAGAAAAAAAAGTAAAAAAAAAAAAGTGATTGCCTACCTTCCTACCCTATTTGTTTTGGCTATGTTACCGTAACCACACCTATTTTTTTTTTTTGGCCTTACCTGGAAACTGCAGCAAGAACTGAGAAGCTGGTTCGAGCAGTTACAAATGGGACTCTCTGCCCCTTAAAAGTTAGTCCCATCTCAACGCTCCTTTGCCCACTTTCCAGTCTAGAAAGTAGGATTCCGGCTTTTCCTTAGGCCTAAAAAAAATAGGTGTGGTTACGGTAACCCGACCTACCCTATTTTTAGGGGCCGACCCTATAACTTTTTATTACATTTGTCAAAAAAACCACCACAAAAACCAAGAAAACGAGTGCAGAAAACGCAATGAAAGCGAAAGCGCTCGAGTCGCACACTTATTTCCCTGTCAAGTAGGTTTAATTTGTACACATTAGAAAAAAAAGTTTAAAAAAAAAAGAAAAAGTGATTGCCTACCTTCCTACCCTATTTTTTTGGCTATGTTAACTTGACCACACCTATTTTCTTTTTACATTTAGTCAAGTTTTTTGGGCCTTAGGATACAAAGTCAGGGAAACATTTTCCCGGGAATCATAGTCCGCCGGACTCTGAAACACTCCGACGGTGACTTATTCATCCTTTCACACTGGGTAGACGATGGATGTGACCCACCACATAATTATATATATACAGGGTTTTACATGATGTAAGAGCATTCCTCCATTTGTTCACATACCAAAAATTACGACCCGGCTACTACTTTTCTGATGGGCATTTTAAGCTGAATTTATTTTTTAGAGTTGCATGAGGTAAGAGCATTCCTCCATTTGTTCACATACCAAAAATTACGGCCCGGCTACTACTTTTCAGATGGGCATTTTTAGCTGAATTTATTTTTTAGAGTCGCATGAGGTAAGAGCATTCCTCCATTTGTTCACATACCAAAAATTACGGCCCGGCTACTACTTTTCAGATGGGCATTTTTAGCTGAATTTATTATTTAGAGTTGCATGAGGTAAGAGCATTCCTACATTTGTTCACATACCAAAAATTACGGCCCGGCTACTACTTTTCAGATGGGCATTTTTAGCTGAATTTATTTTTTAGAGTTGCATGAGGTAAGAGCATTCCTCCATTTGTTCACATACCAAACATTACGGCCCGGCTACTACTTTTCAGATGGGAATTTTTAGCTGAATTTATTTTTTAGAGTTGCATGAGGTAAGAGCAATCCTCCATTTGTTCACATACCAAAAATTACGGCCCGGCTACTACTTTTCAGATGGGCATTTTTAGCTGAATTTATTTTTTTAGAGTTGCATGAGGTAAGAGCATTCCTCCATTTGTTCACATACCAAAAATTACGGTCCGGCTACGACTTTTCAGATGGGCATTTTTAGCTGAATTTATTTTTTTAGAGTTGCATGAGGTAAGAGCATTCCTCCATTTGTTCACATACCAAAAATTACGGTCCGGCTACGACTTTTCAGATGGGCATTTTTAGCTGAATTTATTTTTTAGAGTTGCATGAGGTAAGAGCATTCCTCCATTTGTTCACATACCAAATATTACGGCCCGGCTACTACTTTTCAGATGGGCATTTTTAGCTGAATTTATTATTTAGAGTTGCATGAGGTAAGAGCATTCCTACATTTGTTCACATACCAAAAATTACGGCCCGGCTACTACTTTTCAGATGGGCATTTTTAGCTGAATTTATTTTTTAGAGTTGCATGAGGTAAGAGCATTCCTCCATTTGTTCACATACCAAACATTACGGCCCGGCTACTACTTTTCAGATGGGAATTTTTAGCTGAATTTATTTTTTAGAGTTGCATGAGGTAAGAGCATTCCTCCATTTGTTCACATACCAAAAATTACGGCCCGGCTACTACTTTTCAGATGGGCATTTTTAGCTGAATTTATTTTTTAGAGTTGCATGAGGTGAGAGCATTCCTCCATTTGTTCACATACCAAAAATTACGGCCCGGCTACTACTTTTCAGATGGGCATTTTTAGCTGAATTTATTTTTTAGAGTTGCATGAGGTAAGAGCATTCCTCCATTTGTTCACATACCAAAAATTACGGCCCGGCTACTACTTTTCAGATGGGCATTTTTAGCTGAATTTATTTTTTAGAGTTGCATGAGGTAAGAGCATTCCTCCATTTGTTCACATACCAAAAATTACGGCCCGGCTACTACTTTTCAGATGGGCATTTTTAGCTGAATTTATTTTTTAGAGATGCACGAGGTAAGAGCAGTCTTCCATTCGGACACATATCAAACTCTACAGACTCGTTACTTCCTGTCAAAATGGGGTTTCTAGCTGAAATTATTTTTTTTAGAGTTCCATGAAGTAAAAGCCTTCTTTCAGTCGGACACATACCCGAAAATGTACAGACTGGTTACTTCCTGTCAGAGTGGGATTTTCAGCTGAATTTCGTGTTAGAGTACGTTCCATGAAGTAAAAGCATGAGGTAAGAGAATCCTTCCGTTCGGACACATACCAAAATGTATAGACTGGTTACTTCTTGTCAGAATGGGATTTCCTGCTGAAATTATTGTTAGAGTTCCATGAAGTAAAAGCATTCCTCCAGTTGGACACATACTTCCTTCTTATTCTTTGTTCATGGGCTTAGACTCCCACGTTCACTCATGCTTTTAGCACGAGTGGATCATTTTTACGTGTATGGCCGTTTTTACCCCGCCATTCAGGCAGCATACGCCGATTTCGAGGGAGGCACGCTGGGTATTTTCGTGTTTCTATAACCCACCGAACTCTGACATGGGTAACAGGATCTTTTCCGTGCGCACTTGGTCTTGTGCTTGCGTGTACACACGAAGGGGGTTAAGTCACTAGCAGGTCTGCACATAAGTTGACCTGAGAGATCGATAAAATCTCCACTCTTAACCCACCAGGCGGCAGGGACCAGGATTCGAACTCTAGACCTCCCGATTAGAAGGCCGACGTCTTACCACCACACCACTGCGCCCGTCGACACATACCAAAGATTACTGCTCGGCTACTACTTTTCAGATTGGCATTTTTAGCAGAATTAATTTTTAAGTTGCATGAGGTAAGACTGAGCAGTGGGCCATTCGGACACACATCAAACTCTACAGACTGGTTACTTCCTGTCAGAATGTGGTTTCTAGCTGAAATTATTTTTTAGAATTCCATGAAGTAAAAGCCTTCTTTCATTCGGACACATACCAAAATGTACAGACTGGTTACTTCCTGTTAGAGTGGGATTTTCAGCTGAATTTAGTGTTAGAGTACGTTCCATGAAGTAAAAGCATGAGATAAGAGAATCCTTCCGTTCGGACACATATCAAAATGTACAGACTGGTTACTTCCTGTCAGAGTGGGATTTTCAGCTGAATTTAGTGTTAGAGTACGTTCCATGAAGTAAAAGCATGAGATAAGAGAATCCTTCCGTTCGGACACATACCAAAATCTAGCCTGTTTTTTTACTGCCAGAGAGGGATTTTCAGCTAATTTGTTTTAGAGTTACATAAGGCAAGAGCATTCTTCCATTCGGGCACACATCAAAATCCACAGACTGCCTTTCCACCCAGAGTGCGATTTTTAGCTGAATTCATTTTAGTGTGCCATAAGTTTCAGTTAAGCCTACGATATAAATAAATTAAAATTCCACTCTGCACAGAAATCAATCAGAGCTGTAGACTTTGTGCACGTGCTCGAGTGGAGGGATGAGGTGATCCTAGACTATAGATGATACAAGCCTGGACAGACCCACTGGGGGTTACAAGATGGTGGACACGCGAAGGCAGGTATCATGAGGTATCTTCA
>NC_090250.1:22949261-22971761 GCF_037325665.1 Littorina saxatilis | reverse complement strand
GCACCGTTCACCTTGCTTTCACAGCTAACCGCATTATTATGACAACCCAAACCCTCCACCCCTTCACGTTAAAAGTGAGATAGCCCTGGCCGGAAGTTTCGCGAGAGGTCATCTGTAGGGTTCAGATTGCAGTAAAACGTTCCAAGCGAGAGAGGCGAGCTTCTGTGCAGAGTTGCCATATTTTTCAACATGATTCCTGTACTTGGACGTGTCGGAACGGTTTTATGACTTCTTTTCATCGAAAACAGGTATGCTGATGCGTTAGTTACCACTATTTTTTTAAGCGGTGGGCAATCGTAAAAGCGAATCGCGTATTGCTGGCGGGCGGCTCGTCATTCGTTGGAACGGCGAGGCGAAACGATGCCTAGGCCAACTCGTCGACCAAGTGGGGATTTTTGACTCACATGCGAAGCAAAAGTGTTTTGCTGTATGCTGCTGCCCGCAGTTTTCTTCAGTCACATGTGTTTTCGAGCTATGGATTAGATCATGAGCACAATGTGCGTTCCTGCATTCCAGCAGTGGATTATTATTTCTCTGAGTTGTGTGTCTGTGGAAGGTAGGAGGTTTTGATGCAACAGCAGCGTTTCGGCGCTGTGCTTGATATTTGTGTCCGAGAAATGGAGGTCGGTGTTTATGTGTGGTGTGGAGGCGTCGAAAAGAAGCGCGTTGGATGCGCGAGGAGTCGCTATGCGGCAAGAAAGTGTAACTAGGCATTTTGGGTCAAACCTGTGTGTGTACGTGCCGTATGCTATTACTTTCTGGTCATACCAGGTCGGTCTGGAACCAGGATTACCCATAGCGCACTCTGGCATCACTGACGAGAGAGCTGCAACATTATTTTGTACGATTGCAGAATTTTTGATCGCTCGTGTATAGTTGTGGTCGTGTGGTTAGTCATTGGAAAATGCATTGTGACCCAATTGCGTGTGTTGAGTTTGTTCACAGGTGTCAGTGTAAAAAACGTTGCACAGTTCAAGTGCTGGAATCCTGAAGCGTAAGTAGGTCAGGTTACCAGATGTACAGTCGGTTTGAAGTATTCGCAGTTATTAACAATAACATCACAATGTTAGATAAAGAAGCATTATAATTTCGTTTGTGTTTGGATTTGATAAGGCTTAGGCCAAGAAAAAAAAATTGTCTGTTTCTGGTAACATGGCTAAAAAAAATAGGGTCGGTAGGTCGGGATTTTTTTTTTTTTTTTTTCTTTTTACCCCAAATGTAGACCAATAAAACTAACTTTAAAAATCGCGCAAAGAGACTGGATTCACTATACATAGAGACAAGACACTCAACACATTTACAAATCGTCAGCGGACTTTCGTTTTCACACGTTTTTGTTGTTCATTTTCTCACCCTGTCCTTTACCACCAAAAAAAAAAAAAAAAAAATTTGAGTTTGAAAAAAAAAAGTTTAGGGTCGGCGCCGAAATTTAGGGTCGGTCGGGTGACCAGAAACAGACAATTTTTTTTTTTGCCTTATACACCAAATAGAACTTAAAATAGTATAACCTTAAAGTTGAAGAGCATTTCTTATTAACTGATTAAAGGCATATGTACGCGCTCCCGTGTTTACAAAGTGTAGTTTGCCCATAATCGATGTCAAACGCACCATAAGACCATGTAATGACGATATGTCGCCATGCGCGGACCATATACATGCATTACAGCTTGTTTTAGAGTCTCAAAAACTTTGGATGTAAACAAAGACGCGGAGTTATTTCCCTTGCGTCAACGCTACCTCTGTTGGCAAATCTATAAATAGGACGATCCAGATCAAAATGAAAATTAACATATCTCAACATTGAAGGGGTCCTAGACCACAATATTTTGCAGGGAACTTAATTTAGCATGTCTCCAGCTGTTGGTAAAGCAATTAGCGTGTATAGTCATCGAGTACATATGGCTTTAAGTGATCAATTGTCACTAAATAAATGTAATACCCTTTTTTGTGTCATTTGCTGAGGTAGTTTACATTACGTAATGATCCGCTGAAAATAACTAGGGACCCTGGTGTTTTTTTTTTGGGGGGTGGGGGCAGTAATGGTGTTTACTTTGTGGTTTTTTGTTTTCATCGTGACACATACGGTTGGCCTAGTGGTAAGGTGTCCGCCCCGTGATCGGGAGGTCGTGGGTTCGAACCCCGGCCGGGTCATACCTAAGACTTTAAAATTGGCAATCTAGTGGCTGCTCCGCCTGGCGTCTGGCATTATGGGGTTAGTGCTAGGACTGGTTGGTCCGGTGTCAGAATAATGTTACTGGGTGAGACATGAACTTGATGAAGCCTGTGCTGCGACTTCTGTCTTCTGTGTGGCGCACGTTATATGTCAAAGCAGCACCGCCCTGATATGGCCCTTCGTGGTCGGCTGGGTGTTAAGCAAGCAAACAAACAAACAAACAAACACATACGCAATAACAACTGCTGTGCCTCTTTTTATCCAATGCTTTTTCTGTGTGTATCGTATATATATATATATATCTGGCAATTAAATTGATTGAAATTTTGGCAAAGCAATCTTCGACGAAGGCCGGGGTTTGGTATTGCATTTCAGCTTGGTGGCTTAAAAACTAATGAGTGAGTTTGGTCATTAAAAAATCGGAAACTTGTAATTAAAATTATTTTTTTATTAAACGATCCAAAAACAATTTCATCTTATTCTTCGTCATTTTCTGATTCCAAAAACATATACATATGTTATATTTGGATTAAAAACAATCTCTGAAAATTAAAAATATAAAAATTAATATTATGATCAAAATTAAATTTCCGAAATCGATTTAAAAACTATTTCATCTTATTCCTTGTCGGTTCCTGATTCCAAAAACATATAGATATGATATGTTTGGATTAAAAACACGCTCAGAAAGTTAAAACGAAGAGAGGTACAGTAAAGCGTGCTATGAAGCACAGCGCAACCGCTGCCGCGCCAAACAGGCTCGTCGCTTTCACTGCCTTTTGCACTAGCGGCGGACTACGTTCAGTTTCATTCTGTGAGTTCCACAGCTTGACTAAATGTAGTAATTTCGCCTTACGCGACTTGTTAAACTTGCAGTAGCACGATCCCTGGGAGGGTTATTGCGACGGGTTTTCCTAATCTTAGACTTCTTTAACTTTCAAGAGCCGATGTTGAATATTACAGTTGTTATTAGTTACCAACGATAAAATTGATGTGTCAAGGAGTTCAACTTCAAGCCTATAGTTGTAGTCTTGAAAACAAAATGCTAAGGCCTAAAAAAAAAATAGGTGTGGTTACGGTAATCCGACCTACCCTATTTTTAGGGGCCGACCCTATAACTTTTTATTACATATAATTTGTCACAAAAAAAACCGAGTGCAGAAAACGCAGTGAAAGCGACAGCGCTTGAGTCCCACACTTATTTCCCTGTCACGTAGGTTTAATTTGTACACATTAGAAAAAAAGTTTAAAAAAAAAAGGGATTTCCTACCTTCCTACCCTATTTTTTTTGGCTGTGTTACCTTAACCACACCTTTTTGACTCACATGCGAAAATTTTTTGCCTTAGGAGCGGTGTGATGAGCTAATACTTATGGTCGAGTCATCTGGACGTTTTTCATTGAATTTCCAGCATAACCAGAATATTGTACACTCTGACTAGTAATACTAGTATTTGTAACCATTAGAATTTACTAGTGACGTAGTCTAGTAAGAGGATTTGGCGAAAGAGACTTTTGACACAAAGGAGCTGAAACTGAAAGTTAACATTTTCTTTACCAGTAAACTTCCATGGGTGCGAATTAAAATCTACTTAATTCAGGAGTATTCTTTTGCTTCGACTTCCAGCAGTTCAAACATCACTTTTTCCTAGTGTTTTCAGTTCAACTCGCAAGCACTTTTACAACTTCACAAGAAAGTGGCGTCTTGACCTCACAGGGTGTTCCAGCTGGCTTTCTTCTCGTCCTATCCTCGTCCTATCCTGGGGACAAGTCATGAAAAGCTGAAAAGCGGCTGACTTGACAGACGACATTGACAGTTGTCAAAGGTCTTGACAGATCCACATGCCTATGAAGATGGTAAAGGTTTCCCAGTAACACTGCAAGTGACTTACCTCTGGTACTGTTGTTAAGTGTATACATACAGGTTTGTTATGTCAACTTCAAAGGTTTCCTGACGTCAGTGTTACTGTAAGTGTAAGGCTGAAAGTCGTTGACGATTTTATAATGAAGTTTTTGTTTGTTACTGTTAGCGGGATCCCGTTTTCTGTCGGTTTGTCAGTGGTGCTCCTTATTTTTTTCAGTCATAGACTGGCACAATGTGGTGGTTTGTTTATTTTCTGCAGTATGAACCTGTTGGACTTGTATAGCCGTGCACTGATGCGATTTGTTCTGTACTGGCTGTACTGTGTGTTCCAGGCTTGAAAGTGGCGAGTATTTTACTCGCCATGTCGACATGTAAATGGCGAGTAGAAATGTAAATCTACTTGTCAAATGCGAGTAAAGTTGCTGAAACAAATGGTTGGTTTGGCGAGTAAAAAGACAAAAATTTGCTCTCTGGCTAGTAAATTATGAGAAGTACTCTAGTCAAAGACCAGTGCCCCATTTCGTGGACTTCAGCGCTGTGTTCTGACTGCTTGAGACCACTACCATCCTCCACTCCTTTTTTCCCCTATGCCCTAAAGGGAAAGACTGTTTCAGCCTGATAATAATTGGGCAAAGTGAACTTTGCTAAGTGTACTTCACAAGGCTGGCTGCACAAAGCTTTAGTTTGATACTGATGTTTTGTAAACCCCCAAAAAACTGCGCCAAAATAAAAGGTTGTTCCTATTCTGTAGTCAAGGGCCCCAAAAAATAAGGGTTTGTAGGTTGGTACCGATTTTGATTTACATTATATTATTTTTACCTGGTGGGATACATGTGATTTTTATTGGCCGGAACACATACATGAATGCGAGCTTTGGCCTTTAGATGTCGGAGTAAAGTAGCTTTCCTTTTAAATTAAAATCTGCTAAAAAAAATTAAACAAAATTGAAGGATAACAAAATTTTACCTCCAGGGTTTGTCAGGGAACCAGAAACAATGATTTTATTCTCTTAATTCTGAAAAACCGTGGTACAGATTCAAGCGTGTGTGTGCTGTTCACATAGCACGTTCTTAGACAATAAGACATGGTTTTGTAGCATTTGTCATTAGTTTGAATTTGCATGAGTGGTGGTTTCACAAGTTTGGAGTGGGACCGAGAGACATTGGTTGCAGTTATACGCTGTATCATTATGTATGCCTGTGAGTGTGATTATCAGTTCAGACCTGTGGAAGATGTCTGCTGTATTGTTACTGATGGTAGACTCCGACTCTGACAATCAGACCTGGAGCCGATTTCATGGACTCACAGTGGTCACACTGACAGTCCGATCACCGCTTCGCCACCCGACTGCAGTTGTCTTAATTAAGGCAGTGCTGGGGAGGGCAGCACTGTTATCGGGCAACTAGATGTGCAAAGAGGCACAGTCGGCCAACTGAATTGAAATCTTTTTCATGGAACCTGATTTCATTGGATTACTGCACTTCACTTGCTAACTCAACTGCAATTATCTGACTGTGTTGCCCTCTCTTGCTTGCCCGTGAATTTTGCCCCTGTGCCCAAACATGATTACATCTGACGGTGGTTGCAACTGTACGAAGAACACACTCACATGCCCTGAGAGTGAGACCTGTGGGTTGTCTCTTGAAAACTCTCATGAAACTTGTAGGAATGTGTTCACTGCTTATACAGTGTGTACATAACACTTGGAGACACTTTATGGGGAGCGCTGATAATGTAGGTAGAGTTGATACAGCAGTACCGCCCATTTTAGACCTCCAAACGATGGAACAGAAAGACCTATGAAATCAATCTTGAGAAATTCAGGTCAAAATCAGAAGAGAAACAATTTACACAGGTTATTTGAAGAGAATGTCGGAGATAAGAGGGTCTTCGAAAAAGGGGGAGGTCTTAAATGATGGGGGAGGGGCATGCCTCAAAAAGGGTGTGTCCCTGTACGTAGCTTAGGGGTAGGGTGCACAATGTTGGCGTTCCGGTCACTTGTTTCTATACATTTTGGGAATGAAAAGAATAATTTAAATTGACTGAAAATTGAAATTGTTCATTTTATCAAATGTGTGGTGTGTGTTGCAGATTAACGAGACGATGAGTCCCAACGGTTAGGGGGCGATGCCCCTTTCCTCCTGGGACCCGACGACCCACCACCAACAGCCAATGAGAACATCCTCCATCCGGACTCTGCCCCCTCCTGATGTATCTCCGTCTCAACAGCAAGCCATCGTCACGTTGGCCCAGGTGCGCTGCGGCCCGCGTGCCATCAACGAGTATGTGGACTCTCCTCGCACGCTGCCCATCCTGCCGCTCAAGTCCACCCACATTGGACTGAGCTCCTCCTCCCTCCCTCCCAGCCCCGCCCCAGTCCACGCGGTCAGCCTGCCGTGCCGGACCAACACGCGCCCCACCAATGGTGGTGGTGTGGTGGGAGGGAGTACCGTCAGCAGCGGCAATGGTGGCGGTGGTGGCAGCGCTGTGATTTCCACGCAGCCGTCAAAGTCTCCGCCGCTCAAAGATGACGCAGCGGGCGGGGGCGGTGGTGGAGGAGGCGGAGCAGGAGGCGAGAGGGGGGCAGGGCCGGGCGACGGTCACTCCTCGATTATGTGCTCCAAATGCGGCCAGTGTCGCTGCGCAGCGTGTTCGGAGCCACGAGAACTTCCGGCCAAGTGGTGCTGTGGGAACCGCTACGAGGTGAGCCCGGCACTGGCGGTGGAAGTGTGCACGTGTTTCTGCTGCGTTCAGGCCGTCTTCTACCACTGCGGGGCGGAGGAGGAGAACGCGTGCTACGATAACCCTTGTGCTTGTGGGGGCAGCAAGTGCTGTTCAAGATGGACGTGTGTGGCGGCGGCGGCCATGCTTCTCCCTTGTCTGTTGTGTTACTGGCCCATGCGAGGGTGCTTGGCCGCCACCACCGCCTGCTACAACTGTTGTCGGAAGAAGGGCTGTCAGTGTTCCAAGCGACCGTGTGAGTCCAAAACTAACTCGCAGACAAGACGGTTACTGGTGGAATCGGACAGCTCGAGTGCTTGAGACAACCACGCTGTCCGGTGTGTGTCAATATCTGTCTTGTCTGTCTGGTGTACAAACTACAGTGTGTGGACTTAATCAACGTAACGAGGAGTACAGTTTCCTCACTAGTGGGCGTAGTGAAGAAGAATCTCTTGTTTTTATTCACATGGTGATAAAGCGGGTTGTTACAGAAAACGAGCTTCGCCTTTTCGTTTTATTGACCAGGGAAGCGCCGTTTTCGAGGGGGGAGAGGAGGAGAGACGGGGAAAATGTGTAACCAAATTTTGACAGATTGGTGCGGAAAACTGCTGGCGGAGTGAGTGTGGCTGTGTTTAGTGTGTGATCGTTTACCTCATCAAGATAATTAATTGTTTGGAGCGACTTCATGACGGAGGTAGAGCAGGTCTTGAACTAAGAGCTGATCTTTTCGAGGTTGTGCGTTGTGAACTTTGCTTTATCACAGTAAGGAACTTGGAGATAAAATTATTGTAGACCATCAACGTTATGTCCTATCCTGGAACTAGTAGTCATTAGGCAGCCCGGATTGTTGGTGTTACTTTCCTGTGATTGGCTTGAAATTAATGACAATGTTTATGCATTCAAAAGAAAATGTTAGAAACAGGAAGGGTTCAGAGGTCTGGGGGCGAAAAAGGGAAAACGTTTTGATAGTAAAACAAGAGGAAAAAACAGCTTAGTTTTAGTTTTCCAGCAAAATGAAACATTAGCAAAAGTTGATGCAGAAAGCATGAAGTTAAGAGGACATGTTCTTGTTCGTGTGTTTATTTTTGTAAAGAAAAATCAAGTTGTGAAAACTTTTTGCTACTGGTTTGTAGCAGTGGTTTGTGAGAGACCGGTGTGTGCGCGCGCGTGTGTGTATAGATAGAACTGAACTGATGTGGCTTCCCCGGACAATGGGTGGTACAGTGGACTTTAACCTCCCATCCTCCCTCCCTTTCACAAAAATGGACAATGAACACCAGGTTGTTTTGTGTACATTCTACTGTGCTTTCAAAAGAGTCACCTGGAATGAGGCTCAGGGTTTATGTGATGTGCTGCAGTCAGATGAGGCGTTGCCCGTCTGTGCGTCTGTCCGGCAGATTTTTTTCTGAGGACTGGGACAGATGATAGCAGGTTGCATTTAAAAATGAAAATGCTTGCTAATTCAAATGGCAAAGTTAAACAAAACAAACAAACAAAAAAAGTTGTTGAAAATGTTGTGTTGTTCTTGTAACCTCTCTATTTGGTATTTGCATATGATATTGTTATCTTGAATGATTATTTGGTGTTTATTTTTCTTGGTATTATTGTTGATTATCATTTTTTGGTTTCTGTTGTTATGACCTAGATTATTTAATTTATTTGATTAATTTTCAAACGGTTTCAAGAAACGTAATGACAATTGACATTGCAGTAAATGAGCGTGTGTGTGTGTGTGAAAGTGAGCAAGTGTTATGTTATTTAGAAAATCAGCCACTACGTTTTGTTTCTCATTCATAATTCGTGGTCAAACTTAAAGTGTCGGGTTGAAATATTCAAGTATAAAAAGATATATAATACAGTTGGTGTATTATTCTGTGGATGTTTACCGTTAGTCTAATACCACTGTCATTAGTCATCTAAAAGTGTTTGAGTTGTATTTTATCATTTATGTGATACTTGACTCACTTGACTATTGTAATGGTTATAACGTAACCACTTCAAGATCAGCCATTAAACAGTATGATGACTGGATTTCTTTTGTGTGTAATTGTAATGGAGCAGTTTCAATTTTAGACCTGAGAGTAAAAAGGGTAGGGCTTTTTTGAAAGCAAGATTTGTTGTCGACAGGAAGATCTAGATCAGAATTGGGATTTGGCCAGTCACTGAGTCAGTAAACGTATTGTGTTTCTGAGATCAAAATGTTGAACTGTGGTTCCATAGATTTCTGTGTTTTTCCCACTCTCACACAGATACATGGACACTCCAAGTACAACTTTTATAATATATGATGTATTGTCACTGTCACTGTCAGCCTTTTTATGCCTTTCTTGTGAAATCTAAAAAATGTCCAGTTCATTTACTTGAACTACAAATTTATTGTGCATTTCTTGTGAAATCTAGAAAGTGTCCAGTTCATTTACTTGAACTACAAATTTATTTTCGTTCTCTTAAGTGTAGAACTTAAGTGTCCAAATGGTACAGTGACTGCTTGCTTCAAAAGGAGAGAATGGTCTGATGCCTCATGCTACATTTGTGTAAGTGGGATACAGATGTTGAAGTGAACTGGGATTAAAATGCTGAGTAGTGGGGTACCGAAGCTCAAAACCAAGTCTATTGTTAAATGTATAGCTAGGTTATTACAGTAATTACACAAAATCTTTACCTATAAAAACCCTCCTGAAGCTGATTTTTACATTTAGTCAAGTTTTGACTAAATGTTTTAACATAGAGGGGGGAATCGAGACGAGGGTCGTGGTGTATGTGTGTGTCTGTGTCTGTGTCTGTGTGTAGAGCGATTCAGACTAAACTACTGGGCCGATCTTTATGAAATTTGACATGAGAGTTCCTGGGTATGATATCCTCGGACGTTTTTTTCATTTTTTCGATAAATACCTTTGATGACGTCATATCCGGCTTTTTGTAAAAGTTGAGGCGGCACTGTCACACCCTCATTTTTCAATTAAATTGATTGAAATTTTGGCAAAGCAATCTTCGACGAAGGTCGGGGTTTGGTATTGCATTTCAGCTTGATGTCTTAAAAACTAATGAGTGAGTTTGGTCATTAAAAATCGGAAACTTGTAATTACATTTTTATTTTTTATTAAACGATCCAGAAACAATTTCATCTTATTCTTCGTCATTTTCTGATTCCAAAAACATATACATATGTTATATTTGGATTAAAAACAATCTCTGAAAATTAAAAATATAGAAATTATGATCAAAATTAAATTTCCGAAATCGATTTAAAAACTATTTCATCTTATTCCTTGTCGGTTCCTGATTCCAAAAACATATAGATATGATATGTTTGGATTAAAAACACGCTCAGAAAGTTAAAACGAAGAGAGGTACAGTAAAGCGTGCTATGAAGCACAGCGCAACCGCTGCCGCGCCAAACAGGCTCGTCACTTTCACTGCCTTTTGCACTAGCGGCGGACTACGTTCAGTTTCATTCTGTGAGTTCCACAGCTTGACTAAATATAGTAATTTCGCCTTACGCGACTTGTTTCTTTTTTTTGGGGGGGGGGGGGGGGTGCTGCATTTTATCTCCAGTGCTTCTTTCCTCACTGTCTTAATGGCTATTCTTAGATTCTTAGAATGACAGGTTCAGATGACAATCTGAGTTTTGATGGGTAAGTTAAATCCTATAGCTGCTCAGCTTACAGTAAAAAAAAAAGACCTTCAGACTTAAACGTGTGAGAGGTCAGAAACAAGCACTTTATCTGCATGTTTACCATCAACTTCATTTATGTTAAATGAAAAGTTTTAAGGTACTGTGACTATGTGCATTAACTTAACTTATTCTTGGAATTTTATCATTTTTAAACATATGTTTTTTACACTGTTTTAGTTAGTAGATTAAGAGTATTCTAATTTCTGTGGAATGTGTTGTACAGGAAAACATTATAGTTTGCTTGTGTTTTGTAGGTATTTTTATTTAAGCAGTTTTACACAAACCTAGATTTTTAGAATAAATTCTTTACAGAATATTTAGCATACATATTCAGTTTCTTCCTAACATCTACACTCAATAGGGTACAAATGTGTCAAGTATGCGTGAATTGTATTTGAAAATAATGGCAATGTTGTTGTCACTGATCGTCAAGTCAACCATATTCAACTTGGTGTAATGTCCATTTTGTTTGAAGGCATAGATCGTTGGATGTATTATTTTGTATTGTCATCGGGTTTCAGACCTTTTTCAGTGGCAAATATTTCTGATGTTCAGGTTGTTCACTGAATGTATTACTAATTAACTATGTTGAGCGGCGTATATTTGAACAGCAACTGAGATTGGATCTATGGTTAGATTTAATTTCCTTCAAGCTTTCAGTTTTGGCTTTCAATTGGCTTGTCTTGAGGTCCGTGCACATGGGATTACTGCTTTTTAAAAATGCAAAAGTTAAACGGGTGTGGAACTACACAAAAATAACAGCTGCGTGAAGATGGGGGGGGGGGATGGGATTTGAGATGTCTGGATACATGCTAGATTTAAGCTACACCCTGTGTTAAACTAAAGGTAAAATTTATCCTACTGTTGAGTTACTGGGTAGAAATTGCAGAAATACTTGAATGTATTAGCGGACACTTCACAGGTAATTCAACTTAATGTGTGTCCATGTTGGATTTGGACTTGGAGACAGGAAGAGTATGAAATTATCTCTAATTTCATAACAAAAAATTACTAGGAAAAAAAATGTGAGGGGAGGGAGGAAGAATCAGCCTGGGGAGTGGAAGGGGGGGGGGATATCAGCGTGGGTGTGAGGCTGGGAGGGGAAGGGGATGGCAGGGTGGGTCGGTGCAATGTCTGCCTGTATGCGTGTGACCAGCGCGCAGGGGTTCGAAACCCCCCTGTGCTAAAACTTCACTTGTTATCGTTACAACTTTATTTTCCTTGATTTCTTTGTGCGTAGGCGATGATGTTCGATGTTCAAAAAGAGTGGCTTGTTGATTCGATGGCAGGAATGTGTATACTGTACCACAAGTTTCAGTCTTATGTGTTCTATAACTTTATTTTGTGTGTGTTGTAGGGGAGGGAGTGCTTGTTACCCACCTCCTAGTGCTCCCCCCTGAGGCCACTGTTTGTCTGTTGGAAGCGTGGGAACATTGGGCTGTACCTGTACAGTGTGATACAGTGTATATATTTATATAGTAGAAGAGACTGGACGATAGATGCTGATCTGGTGCTCAGTACTTCGCAGTTGTACATAAAGTCTTGTTGCTGTTGACGGTCAGACTTGTCAGAGTGTTCTGAGTTGTATATTTTGTGTTGTGCGTGTGTGGGTTTGAACAGAGAATGAGAGAGAGAGAGAGAGTGTGTGTGTGTGTGTCTGTGTGTGTGTTGCGAAGCAGAGACTAAGAGGGAGTGCATAAATTAATATAGTTGTGTGCGCGCGCGTGTGTGTGTGTGTGTGTGTGTGTGTGTATGCAAGTAAATCAAAATGCAACACCAGACAAAAACATGCATTGCCTAAATTTACAGTTGTATTCGTGCAATTAAATGAAAGGACACCCTTGGAACAAGCCAAAAGTGTCCCTACATTGCAGGTGGTCTGTCATGACAGGTACATATTGGTCAGAAAGACAAACAAAAGGACAGCAGAGGGTGTCCTTTATTGGAAGGTGTCCTCATCAGAGGGGCCACTGTCCATTCTAGCATCTCCGCTTGTCATCTCCTTTTCCCTTGTGCTGTTTATTCATCTGAAATTCAGTGATTGCATATATCACTTATCAAAACCGGCACGGTTGGCCTAGTGGTAAGGCGTCCGCCCCGTGATCGGGAGGTCGTGGGTTCGAACCCCGGCCGGGTCATACCTAAGACTTTAAAATTGGCAATCTAGTGGCTGCTCCGCCTGGCGTCTGGCATTATGGGGTTAGTGCTAGGACTGGTTGGTCCGGTGTCAGAATAATGTGACTGGGTGAGACATGAAGCCTGTGCTGCGACTTCTGTCTTGTGTGTGGCGCACGTTATATGTCAAAGCAGCACCGCCCTGATATGGCCCTTCGTGGTCGGCTGGGTGTTAAGCAAACAAACAAACAAACAAATCACTTATCAAAGCTTTTCTGTTTATAAAATCTAGCTTTGGATTCTCCTCCTTCTGTCTCCCTCCTTTTAAACATCTGCTCTTTAGAGGTATTTAAAGGTATCGACAAAACAATGAAATAAATTAAAGGAAGAGAGGAGAATCACTCGCACATCATACACTCGGACCAACAAAGGAATTGAATAAAATATTCCGATCGAGAATATTCAGACACAACCACACTTGACAACAAAATCCCAACTCGCGATCTTCAGATATGAATATTTTCATTATTTCATACGATACTAAACTAAGGGTGAAGAAGATAAACGATTCGCCTCACACACATACAAGCACGACTAAACAGACTGATCCACACACACACACACACACACACACACACACACACACACACACTCGGTAAAAGTGAAAATCGCACATATATACGTAGTATATATATATATCCTTATGAGTGTTCTTATATAAAGAGGCAAATCGTTTGGGAGGGGCCCGAAAGGTAGAATCTGTTTAACAAAGGTATTTCCTGTTTACTCCCCAAAAGAGGACAATGTTAATAGCTGTTTTCTGCTCCTGCTCCGCTCGCGTGTGTATATATATATATCATTTTCTCATGAATGACTTCAACGAAGGATAATCAAAATGGAGTTGTAAAAAATATGGGTTAAATAAACTTAACAAATGCATTTGTCCCATAAATCATGTGCCACATGACACCACTACCACCTCCCCCAACCACATATATAGGCTACACACGCACGAGGTATTAAAATGACAGAAAAGAGGGATGGAGATGTTGAACAATGGGTGTAAACAGGTTCAAATCAGCCTTCAACAGGATATCACGACCACCGCCTCAGAAAATAATATACTTTCCTCGTTATAGTTGATCCCGCGTCTACACATAGACAATCTACCCCAGGATCAACATTAAAACAAAATGTTTCTTCGAATGAGGAGGCTCTTGTGCCACTGTGACGTAGCACAAGCAGATCATCATACTTGTAGATAATATAGACCTGTGTGTGTGTGTAGAGATAGGATGGTCCGGAATGGTGCAGGAGTAAAATGTAGCCTAACTTCAGAAGCGGTTCTAAAACAGTGTGATATCACTCGCACACACGCCCAACCCAAAAAACCCCCACACACACACACACACAGACAAAAACAAACATACACGCACAAACACATTACACATGCACGCGCGCGCACACAGACACCTACACTCGCACAAACACACGTACACGCGCGCACACACACCTACACACACAGTGCACAAGTCAGTCCTCGCGCCAGCAAAAAAAGGTCCTCACAATTGAATGTGAGTGGTGGTGGAGGTGAAAACGATGAAGGCGCGGGGGGATGGGGGATGTCAGACGCACGCACACACAGACAAAAACAAACAGATACACGCACAAACACATGACACATACACGCGCGCAGACACAGACATAGGCCTACTAGTACACACACACACACACACACACACACACACAGTGCGTAAGTCCTCGCGCCAGCAAAAAAAGGTCCACACTTTGGAAGGTGAGTGGGAGTGGTGGTGGTGGTGAAAGCGATATGCGCTGGGGGTGGGGGGATGTCAGACGAAGACGGTTTGCCCAACAAGTTTAGACAAGATGCTGCACTATTGTATTAGTGGGTGGACAGCGGTCTGCTGTTGTGTTTTGTGTTGAACTCGCTTGTCTCCATCGTGACACTCTGTCTGTCTGTGATGGTGGAGTTCATTGAGGTTCGATGTGTGTGGGGGGACGGTGTGCGTGCGTGAATGTTACTCTGCCCCTTTTCTCCGTGTGTGTGTGTGAGTATGTGTGTGTGTGTGTGTGTGTGTGTGTGTGTGCGTGCGCGTGTCAGTGTGTGTGTGTGTGTTACAGCCTGGTTACCATACAAGAGCATAAATGAATATAAAAAACGCACACGCACTTACCCGAAAATAAAGAATCGTTGCAATCTCTCTCTTTCTATCTCTCTCTCTCAGTCTCTATTCTCACACACACACATACACACACACACACACACACACACACACACACATACACTTACACACACACATCAGTACAGACACACACATACACAAACTTACACACACAGACACACACACACACATACACATAAACTTACACACACACACACACAATCACACACACACACTCACACACACACACACACACACACAGGGAGCGACCTAGTGTGCTGGATGCAGATTGTTGACACTACAGGTGGACAGGTCGCAGCACTCTCTGCCTTACCTCTCCCGATCTCTCCCCCCTTTCCTCCTTTGCACATCCACCCCACCCCCTCACTGCCCTTCCCCCCCATCTCTGTTGTCCTTGTTATACTCTTCCTACCCCCATCGCCTGTTTCCAATCCTTACTTTGTTTTTGTGCAGTGTCAACCACCTACCACCCCCCCCCCCCCTACCCCCCCCCTTTCTTCGCCACATTTCTCATCTCTGTTTTTGACCCTGTTACATACCTCTCCTCCCCCCCCCCCCCACCATCACCACTCGTTATCTCCCCCCCCCCCCCCCCCCCCCCCCCTACTCTATCCGCCACCTGTTTCCCGCTGTTCTGTGATTTTGCCGTCGTAATAGTATAGCTATTGCATCCTCCATCTCCTTATGTTTTTGCATTCATCATCGTCCTGTAATGATGCATCCTCCATCTTCCCTTTCTCATTCACTGTTTTTACCCTGATACGTGGTTTTTATTTTTTATTTTTTTAAATATTTATATTTAGTTAAATTTTGACCAAACGTTTTTAGATAGACCAGGAACCGAGACGAGGCCGGTGGTGGTGTATGTTTGTCTGTGTGTGTATATGAGTAGAAACATTCTGAGAAACGTAGTTGGTGGATCTTCATGAAACTGTACACACAAATTCTTCCAGATGATAAACCCCCAGACCGTTTTTTCGCCCTTTTTTTGATAAGTGTTTTTGATGACGTCATATTCGGCTTTTAGTGATAGTTGAGACGGCACTGTGACGACGACCTCATTCAGTTTTCAACCAAATGATTGAAGTTTTGATCAAGCAATCTTTGACTCTGTCAGTCCTGACTATGGGATTGCAAGTAACAAGTAAAAACGATTAAGCAAACCAAACATGTATTTATTTTCTTATTCGGAATATGTATTAGTTTTATACCGATTTTTTTTTCTCTCACCCTCTTATAGTCGTGACGTTTTTTCGCTGAATCATGTAGTAAGTTGTAACTGTGCTCTAGCAGTCTTTTTATGGCCATAAGCTAGTGTGCGAGAGGAAAAAAGACCACTAACACAAGATGACAAAGCAAAACATCCATGGAGGTCTTACACGCAGCTAGACAAAGAATCATGACAATGACGTCGACAAACCACAAGTTTTATACGCTCAGGTCTTTTGCACATTGTACACACGATCCAAACGAGAGAGCGAGAGAGAGAGAGAGAGAGAGAGCAGGGGCGGATCTGGGTTTTGAAAGGGGGGGGTGCAAAGTTCTTTTTTGTTTTTTTTGTATCTTATGAGCGAAGGCGCGAAGCGCCGAACCGATGGCGCGAAGCGCCGAGCATGCTAGGGGGGTCCGGGGGCATGCCCCCCCGGAATTTTTTTTTAAAAAGGAAGCAAAATTGTGCAATCTGGTGCAATCTGAGCGTGTAAAGTGCTATTTTTAGGTGATACATTTTTCTTCTTTTTTTTTTCTTCTTTTTTTTATTTTTATTTTTTTTGTCCCGCTGGGGGGGGGGGGGTGCAATTGCACCCATTGCACCCCCCCCCCAGATCCGCCCCTGAGAGAGAGAGAGAGAGAGAGAGAGAGAGAGAGAGAGAGAGAGAGAGAGAGAGAGAGAGAGAGAGAGAGAGAGAGAAAAAGAGAGAGAGAACAAGAGAGGAGATTCAGATTCAGATTCAAAACTGTAATACAAGGGGATAAAGGTTTTAGGCGATGCCTAATCTTCCAACCTGTCCCTTTTAGACATACATGACATTGTACATTACATTTATATAGTTATATAACATGTTTTCAACAGCCAAACGAATAACTAATTAACTAAGAATTTGTAATCAGGTTAAAACTAACAAAAACACCAGCTATAATAACGTGATAATAATAATAAGGAGAGAGAGAGAGAGAGAGAGAGAGAGAGAGAGAGAGAGAGAGAGAGAGAGAGAGAGAGAGAGAGAGAGAGAGAGAGAGAGAGACCAAGGTAACAAATTGGCGGATTATGTTTTTCTCTGTTTTTAATTTTTTATTATTTTTTTATTATATTTGTCTCATAATTAGTTCGCAATCTGCCCACTATAAAGACCATTAGGTCGACGTACTTTGTGAATGCTTCGTTTGTTAAAAAATGAAACGTTCTAGTAACTAACCTTTCATAATTATTTTTGTGTATTCTGGATTTTGGAACGTTTGCAGTCGAGTATTTTCATTTTTCATTTTTTTTCATTTCATTTTTCATTTTTTTCATTTTTTTTTCATTTTTCATTACTTTATTGTCCCATCGCTGGGAAATTCGGGTCGCTTCCTCCCAGTGGAAAGCTAGCAGCAACGGAGTCGCGCTACCCAGGTGTCTGCGTGTTTAGGTGTATTCAGCCACCTGCACTTATGGCAGAATGACCAAGGTCTTTTACGTGCCATTGTGATGACACGGGGGTGGGACATGGCTTCCGTCTCTGGGTCTGCACATAAAGTTGACCCGTGTCCGTCCCGGCCCGAATTCGAACCTGCGACCTTCCGATCACAAGTCCAGTGCTCTACCAACTGAGCTACTGGGCCCCCAATTTTAGCGTTGTTGTAGTTTTGTTTTGTCTGTTTGTTGGGGAATTTTTGTGTGTTTCAAGACAGGGAGACCGCTGAACTGACATTTAGACAGAAAAGCAAGAAATCAAAACTGATAAACCAAACCCAAATAACTTAAATACCCAAGCCTCGCATAATTAGCATTCTAATTAATCCAAACAAAATTTGCAGAGCGGTGTGGATGCAGACCGACACCAAACAGCCAGTCAAACAGCCAGCCAGCCAGCCAGACAGACAGACAGACATCAGTCAGACAGACAGACAGACAGACAAACAGACCGACAGATACTCTGGGTACTGCGTCCGCTTAGAACTGCCTTCACAGTTGTTTTGGAATGCGATTCAAGACCAGCGGATCTTCTGCCAGCAGCGCTTGTAACTAGCCGAGCTCTTGGCACCCGCTACCACTGGCGTGACGTCAGCAGCCTGGCACAGACACGAAGCCTCGCAATGAAGCAGCAGATGACGTCACAAGAAGGTGGGCGCTCACTCTTTTTTCCCCTCTTCCTAGGCTCTAGGCTGGCGCGGGTTCTCGGCGCTCAAGACCACACGCAGTGAGTTTTACATCCACCAACCGGAAACTTAAAAAATAAAAGAAGAAAAAGTTTAGGAATTTTCGTGGGAGTTTGTTTGCATCTCTGCTAGCTAGTGCGCTGTGTACATTTCTAGTATTGGTGTTTAACGGCGTTTTCATGAACTGAATAAAAGAAAATGATAACATAAATATTTTGAAAAAAATTGCAGCAGCTCAACAACAACAACAACAACAACAACAACAACAACAACAACAACAACAACATATCATGACAAGCCTGTCACGCGAATGGAAAGAACATTTCACGTTTACCATTACCATAGTAACAGCTTGACAGAAATCTGCAGAAAGAGAAAGAGAATGATGATGACGATGAAGACAATGAGCGTTGTTTCCTCCATGATTCAGCCATAGATATTTCTCTCAATATCATAACACCAACAACAACACCACCACCACCAACAACAACAACAACAACAACAACAACAACAACAACAACAACACAACAACATGTAAATTCATTATATAGTTGATTGTATAGGCTCACACCTGTATGTCCCACAAACTCATGTTTCAACAGCACATACATGTTCAAAGAAGAAAATAAACGAATAAAAGCGAGAGGTGTGGTACATCAAAATGTCAATGTCCATGTCAAACACATTTGCACGATATAATATGTTGAAACAGTTTTAATAAAAAAAACCACCTAAAAACAGAATACAAAAACAACAACAACACCAAAAATACAACAACAACAACAACAACAACAACAGAAAAACGCCATACAGCACTTTGCCCATGTTAGCTTTCACTCTGGCGCGGAGGGGTTTTGTGGCCAGCGCAGCAAAGATAAAGAGGGAACATTTTCTTGGCTCTCGCGGCAGCAAGCACTATGTCTCTAGACTGGCATGGGCCAGACTTTTTCTCACGGTGGCGATTTTAGTCTTCGGGGGAGGGAGGGGAGAAAAAGTAGCTGTACAGCAGAAACCTGGTGCCAGAAAGTCTCCATCGGTGCCAAGAAACCTCCCCCTCCCCCCTCCCCCCTCAATCCTACCCCCTCCCTCTCCTCTCCTCTCCCTTCCTCTCGGCGATAGCAGCCATAGCTTCCTCGGCTGATCTGTGCAGTCTTGCTTCAGGAAAGCACGATGTTATAGACAGCATATCGTCTTTTTCGCTTTTCTGCGCCAAAGTTGCACAAACTGCACACGCTCAGCGCGAGGCAGTGCACGAGAGAATGATGCCACTGACCGCAGGTGCTTGGAACATAAGAAACAAAATCTTCACTCAAAGGTAAATTAGTGAGTTCTGGAGTCATGCAATTCATACGATGCTTTGGTTGTTTGGATAACCTTCTTTCTTGATCCTTATTAATTTCTTCTTCTTCTTCTGCGTTCGTGGGCTGAAACTCCCACGTACACTCGTGTTTTTTGCACGAGTGGAATTTTACGTGTATGACCGTTTTTTACCCTGCCATTTAGGCAGCCATACGCCGTTTTCGGAGGAAGCATGCTGGGTATTTTCGTGTTTCTATAACCCACCAAACTCTGACATGGATTACAGGATCTTTTTCGTGCGCACTTGGTCTTGTGCTTGCGTGTACACACGGGGGTGTTCGGACACCGAGGAGAGTCTGCACACAAAGTTGACTCTGAGAAATAAATCTCTCGCCGAACGTGGGGACGAACTCACGCTGACAGCGGCCAACTGGATACAAATCCAGCGCGCTACCGACTGAGCTACATCCCCGCCCATCCTTATTAATTTGAGGACGGAAAAAGACAGTTTTCTACCATGTGGAAGTCATTGTGTGCGTGTGTGTGCGAGTGAGTGTGCGAGCGCGTGTGAGTACTGTTGTTAGTTTAGCATTTTGTTTTTCGTTCCTTTTATTGTTACATGTTTGTCTACCATAATTCACCATTATTATTTTGACATTATTTCAAACTTGTTATATTAAAATCGTCTGCCAAATTTCATTTGTTTTTAAGAGTACGCTCATAAGCCTAGCTTGTTGTGCTCCATGTTCCTTATTTCATGTATGCGGCAATATTCCAATGAAATTTACTGAATAAACTTGTTTAAACCAAAAGACAGAAAATGTCTTTCTTTTCACCTTGGAATTGACTTTAGAGTATGACGCGAACAAACATTATTTATGAAAAAATGTGTCTCCATGCACCTGTGTTGTAACGCGAATGAGCCTGAGGTTCGGCACAGCAAATGCAAAGTTGTAGAATGATCGACAAGACACTGAAACAGTCAAATCATAATCTAATTAAATATAATCTTCACAAGAAGATAGTCGAGAATTTTGCTTCAGTAAAACTAGCAAATCGAGCCAATTCAAAGGCTCACAAACATTTAGCGAACATTTGGACTGACCTCTTGACAGACAATGCATTGATGTTTTGAATTAATGCCTTTTTTTTATTGAACCGCATAGCCTCCACGTATCTATACACTCAGACACATATCCGATGTCGATGAACAGTCAACAGCCTGACTGGTCCTTGTTCGGAGCGGGAATTTGTGTGTGAATTAATTTTGTGTCACTGATGAACAAAATGTAACCCTCAAGTTCATTATAGATCATTGATGTGCGTCTGGCAGTGTACTTAATATAACAAAACTCTCACTATGAGTATGAGGTGAGTCTGAGAGTCAAATGACCAGGACCGCAGAAGAAACAAGTCGCGTAAGGCAAAAATAACAACATTTAGTCAAGCTGTCAAACTCACAGAAGAAAACTGAACGCACTGGTTTTTTTTCACCAAGACCACATACTCGTAGTTTCGTCAGTCCACCGCTCGTGGCAAAGGCAGTGAAATCGACAAGCCATGCAGAATAGTGCGGTAGTGGTCGCGCTGAGCAGGAAAACACGCTGTATGTCTATTCTTTTTAACTTACTGAGTTTGTTTTTAATCCAAAAATATCATATCTATATGTTTTTGGAATCAGGGACCGACAAGGAATAAGATGAAAATGTTTTTAAATCGATTTCGGAAAATTAATTTTAATAATAATTTTCATATTTTTAATTTTCAGAGCTTGTTTGTAATCCAAATATAACATATGTATATGTTTTTGGAATCAGAAAATGACGAAGAATAAACTGAAATTGTTTTTGGATCGTTTAACAAAAAATTAATTTTAATTACAAGTTTCCGATTTTTAATGACCAAACTCATTCATTAATATTTAAGCAACCAAGCTGAAATGCAACACCAAAGTCCGGCCTTTGTCGAAGATTGCTGTGCAACAATTTCAATCAATTTCATAGAAAAATGAGGGTGTGACAGTACCGCCTCAACTTTTACCAAAAGCCGGATATGACGTCATCAAAGGTATTTATCGAAAAAATGAAAAAAACGTCCGGGGATATCATTCCCAGAAACTCTCATGTCAAATTTCATAAAGATCGGTCCAGTAGCTTAGTTTGAATCGCTCTACACACACACACGCACAGACACACACACAGACACACATGTACACCACGACCCTCGTCTCGATTCCCCCTCTATGTTAAAACATTTAATCAAAACTTGACCTAAATGTAAAAAGAAGGATTGTGTATAATCAAATATGAATAATATAATTAAAAGGATGCCGCCTATATCCCCTGCAAGAGCCTGCACATACGTGTGTGTGTGTGTGTGTGTGTGTGTGTGTGTGTGTGTGTGTGTGTGTGTGTGTGTGTGCGTGCGTGCGTGCGTGTACATTCTTTTTTTAAATTGGAAGGAACGTATCTTGAACTTCGTCACATTCTCATCATGCATTATTACGAAACACCGAGACACACACACACACACACACACACACACACACACACACACACACACACACACACACACACACACACTGACACACACTGACACACACACACATACAAACACACACACACACTGATACACAAACACACACACAAACAAACACACACACACACACACACACACACACACACACACACACACACACACACACACACACACACACACTCAAACTAATACCAAATATAAATTTTTTATAAAAGAAAATTGAGCTTGGACTGTACACAGTTCTGCTGCGTCGTTACCAGTGCACCCTGCTCCAGCATTCTTTGGATGGCGGCTTCATCAGAAAATACAGGGTCCATCTTCGCCGCTGGTAACCATGGAAACTGTTCTGTTAGGTAAATGAGGGGGTCTATTTTTAAATGGCCAGCCTCTCTGGATGCGAATGATTCCTGTGTGTACCTGCCCAGCCACTGTAGACTTGTACACAGTACAGCCAAAGATGTTCCGTACAGCCATCTGTACGTGTGCCACAGGGATTGTTTAGTTGAGCGAAAAGTCGAGTAACCTGATTATTACTGGCTGGAACTGAATACGTTT
>NC_090250.1:22935542-22949061 GCF_037325665.1 Littorina saxatilis | reverse complement strand
CGTGTAAACCACGTGTAACCATGCGTAACCAGGATTTGATCGAGGCAAACAGGAAGCGTGTTTTCCGGTTGCTGCGGATACTTCGCATCACTGACAAGGCTGCTAATTATGCCACTAGCAACATGATTTAACTGACATGGGACAAAAAGATGAAACGCGAATGTAGAAACAAGTGAGTAGCACATAACAAGAAATTCCTCCGAGGTAGGAAAAACACCCCCGTCAAAGGGAAATAACCTTCTCAGTTGGTGGCAGTGACTGAGTGAGAATGGTTATTTCCCTTTGACCATTAAGATGTCCCTCTATAAGTCCTTGTATAATTTTAATCCACCAATAACTCCCTAACCGTGTGTTTGACTGGTCCCAATTTTTGTAAGGACCGTCTCAGGAATGTATAGAACCTGTTCACCAAGTTTGGTGACGATCGGTCCGTTCATTCTTGAGATCTATATGCGAACACAAACAAACAAACAAACACATCGATGTCCCTCTATAAGTCCTTGTAGAATCTTAATCCACCAATAACTCCCTAACCGTGTGTTTGACTGGTCCCAATTTTTGTAAGGACCGTCTCAGGAATGTATAGAACCTGTTCACCAAGTTTGGTGACGATCGGTCCGTTCATTCTTGAGATCTATATGCGAACACAAACAAACAAACACATCGACCGAAACCTATACACACCCCTATACCGGGGGTGTAATTATGCATCTGCCTAATAGACGAATTCCGACAATAACTCTGTCGGGCTTGTATGGGTAAATGCCCTTGCTTTTTACTCGGACGGCAAAAAACGAGGGTTTCGTCAGTCGGAACCACGTGAACGTGTGAAGTTATTTGTTAGAGGAAAAGCACGGCTATATAATTATTCACTCTTTCACAACCTATACAAACCCGACGGAGTTATTTTCGAAAATCGTCTATCGCGAGACATATCAGGACACTGGCGCTAGCAGGCAGTGAAGAATGGTACATTTGTAAAAACATAAATACATAGAGACTAACGCACTGACGCATGCACTGACGGACCTACACAAACACCCCCCCCCCCACACACACGCATACCGACCCACAAACACACAGATATACACCAAATCTAATCCGGCGTATGTCTTCCAGTTACTCCAGCCACAACCTCAGTGCTTTGCCGTTCGACGTCTTCGCCGGCGTCTACATTTACAGAAGTAAGCAGCGTAAGAGCTCTTATTGATGTAGCTGGATAAGTTGAGCTGGGACAGTAGGAACATGGTCTCACCACGGTGCTGGCCCAAATCTTGAAGGTTGGTCAGCATGTCAGTTGATGCAGGGCAAAGTCATCACGGACGTCACTGTCGTGGACGTTGAAAGCAGTGAAGGATTGAGGCTGTGGGGGCTGAGGTGAACGCCCTGGACACTTTATCACAACAGGAGGTCAATCAATCAATCAACAGGAGGCTTATATCGCGCGTATTCCGTGGGTACAGTTCTAAGCGCAGGGATTTTTTAAATATATTTTTTATATGCAATTTATATCACGCACATATTCAAGGCGCAGAGATTTGTTTATGCCGTGTGAGGTGGATTTTTTTTTTTACACAATACATCACGCATTCACATCGGCCAGCAGATCGCAGCCATTTCGGCGCATATCCTACTTTTCACGGCCTATTATTCCAAGTCACACGGGTATTTTGGTGGAGGTTTTTATCTATGCCTATACAATTTTGCCAGGAAAGACCCTTTTGTCAATCGTGGGATCTTTAACGTGCACACCCCAATGTAGTGTACACGAAGGGACCTCGGTTTTTCGTCTCATCCGAAAGACTAGCACTTGAACCCACCACCTTGGTTAGGAAAGGGGGGAGAAAATTGCTAACGCCCTGACCCAGGGTCGAACTCGCAACCTCTCGCTTCCGAGCGCAAGTGCGTTACCACTCGGCCACCCAGTGTGTGTGTGTGTGTGTGTGTGTGTGTGTGTGTGTGTGTGTGTGTGTGTGTGTTTATGCGTGTGTGTGTGTGTCTGTCAGTGTGTGTTTATGCGTGTGTGTGTGTGTGTGTGTCCGTCAGTGTGTATGTGTGTGTGTCAGTGTGTGTTTGCTTATATTGATGTTATTGTTTTGTTATGGACAGCCACAGTATAATTTCTCATATTGAGATTATACATCATTGTATTGTATCATACACGCATTGTATTGTTTTGAACTGTACGCGTATTTTGTTGTATTGAATTTTATTGTACTGCATTGTTTTGTATTGTATTGTATTGCATTGCATTGCATTGCATTGCATTGTGTTGTATTGTATTGCATACTTTTATTATTGTTATCTTGCCGGTAGCACTGCCTCTGTCAGCAGTTACTCCAGCAACCCCCGTCCCTGCCAAAACATGCGCTAAACTATGATTGTATCCCGCTAGTCAGTGCTGCCTCAGTGTCGGCTCTTTCTTTGAACCAGCTGACATGACAGTGCAAAGACTATGTTGTTGAGAAACGCACGCACTCGCGGGTGACGGTGCCAAGCTATTTCGGTCACTCACACACTTACAGACACCCCGGCAGTTTGCAGTGCTATCACAGATCTTCTACATAGCTGCTAAAGGTCTTTGGTGTTACGTCGAACATATGATTCCAGAACTTGGCATTGACGTGAGAGAATTAAATTGACGGTCTGACGAAAGTGCTGTGTGGTAGAGCTTTGTAAAGTTTTCTGTCACAGACCTTTTTTTTCTTTATAGGCGTAAAAAGAATCTGGTGTGGCTAAGAAGGAATACATTTTATTTTGGTGGTGTTTGTGCAAATCATTCTGGTACCCTATCTCAGTGTTGTGGTGAAGAAGACATCGATTGTAATTTTGGGGTTTGCGTATGCGCAAGACATTCTGAGGTACACCCTTATGTACGAGATAATCCGGCTGTATTGATGTGGTGACAGAGTATCTCTTCTCCACGAGAGAACTTCATTTCTGAAGTTGAAGCGGTTCAAAAAAGAGAGAAAATGTCACTTGACACCTTGTTTAGTGTAAGAAGCCTGTGTGTTTACCGAACACACCTTGTTTAGTGTAAGAAGCCTGTGTGTTTACCCAACACGGTGCCGTGTAAGTCGGGGATACATAATTTCTTCAAGGGCAGAAACTGACCCGGTGTAACACGAGAAAATGACTCCCACGAGATTTTTACTCCGGAGTAAAACTTTCGTACGAAAATGTTACTCCCTTTACGAAAAAAGCACTCCCCCATTACACGAGAAAATGACTCCCCACGACAGGTGAGTTCCGAGTAAACGTTTCGTACAAAAATGTTACACCCCTGACAAATAAATAACGAATAAATTACTTCACCCTAACACGAGCAATTTAACTTCCCATGCCAGGTGTACGAAATATTTACTCCCTTGTCCCCTGTTAGTCTTGGTGGTGGAAGGGGTAGAGGGAGGGTTGCGCGACATTCGTTTGCGCGAAATCACATATTGGCATTATCCCTTCGCCCGCATCCCATTTTCGAGTACGAGATTTTTACTGGAAGTACAAAAAATGGGGAGTAAAAATTTCGTGGAGGGAGTAATTTTTTCGTGCCTTGGGGAGTTCATTTCTCGTACGAAACTGGTACTCGGAGTAAGAATTTCGTACGAAATTTTTACTCCGGAGTACATTTTTCGTGGAGTAAAAATTTCTTGTTACACCGGCCCCAGACAGACCAAAGGATACAACCAAAGTTGACGAAGACGAAGACATGTTCAGTAAATATAGGCTTTGAAGAAAGAAAAAAACATTATCTCAATATGCTTCGTCTGGAAATGGACTACAGCTGCAGGTCTATGCATCTTTTTTGCCATGTTTGGTGAGATCCTATTCTTGCGCTGACAATCGGAAACCGTGCTAGCCACACAGACGCACAAACCCAGGCACCGTGACCCTCGTCTTGATTCCCCGTCTGTGTTTAGTCAAAAAGAAAGTTATCGACTGTTTCACATCAGTCATGTGACACCAGTAATTCCTGACAATTGTAATTACTGTTACAATTACAATTATTCTGCAACTCTCCTACACACCGCCCTTGACCCACTTTTATTGTATTTAACTCGCCTCTTCTTCATCTGTGCCCTGGGCATGCGTGTTTAATACTGGATTAATTTTGTCGCGGTGTGGTTTCTTAGCTCCCTGGGTTCAAAACCTTATTACAAACTTGTGAACACTTGTACAACTTCCATCTCACCGCACCCTTTGCCTTACTTGCATCACAGCTGCCCAAGGCGGCAATAAGTGTTGAATAAACCGTATCGAGCATTCGCGCACATCGTGCTCCTGCTAAAACTTAGTCGTTTTGTCATCTGTACGCTTAAAAGACCGCTGGGTCGAAATATCTGGGAATTTAACGTTTCGTTTTATCAATAGTGAAACGTTCCAACAACATACCTTTCTTGTTGCTTTTTGATTTTTATTCATTTTGGAGTACACCTAGGACTTTCTGGTGTGTGAAAAACGCACGCACTCACGGGTGACGTTGCCAAGCTATTTCGGTTACCCCAACTCTGACACTAGCAGACAACCCGGCAGTTTGCAGTGCTGTGCCGAAGGTATGATTCCAGAACTTGGCATTTCCGTGAAAGAATTGACTGTCGGAGGAAAGTGCCACGATAGAACTTCATTGTTGATATTGAAGAGATTAGAAAGAAAGAAGTTTCACTTCACACCTTGTGTTATGAAAGAATCCTATGAGAATACCAATAACAGTGTCGTTTTTGTGATGCACAATTTCTTCATGGGCAGAAACTGACCCCATGACACAGAAAAGGATCAAATCAAAGTTGATGAAGATGGATCCAAATGTTTGAACTTTTAAGTGAATATTTGACTTAAAGAGTTTGATATGTGATATAAGAGCAGTGTAGAATTAAAAAAGAAAGAAAAAAAAGCAGTGCTTGCTCACGTGTTAATTCTATGAAGGATTCTACTTGGGCCGTGAAAACTGTCAGCGGTCTCATAAGAAAAGATGTCAAGGTAAGACCCTTTTTTGTTTGTTTATGTGTGTGTGTGTGTGTGTGTGTGTGTGTGTGTGTGTGTGTGTGTGTGTGTGTGTGCGTGTGTGCACGCATGCGTGCGTGGTTGGGCCGGCGAGGGCGTGCGTGAGTGTTTGCTTGTTTCAGTGCAGTATCAGGTGCATCTTTGATCTTGTCATCGATGTTGGAATGACGACAATTCATCCTCTCCCCTTGTAACAAAGAAACGCCCACAACGGTCGAACAACGTCGAACCGATGAACGAACGAATTAACCGACCTGGTCCTAGAAACAAGACAGGAAGAACGAAAGAAAGAAAGAAAGAACGGAAAGGATGCAAGTAATACAACAGTAAAACAAAATATTTGACCTGTTAAGAATAAATGAATAGAGAGATAAAGACGTAGTTTGGACTAGTTCAATTCATGACATGAATATTGCTTTAAATGCAAAAAAATAAAAACGAGTGTCGCGCATGATTATCTTCGTCCCTGACAAAACAATCATTTATTCCATACGCAATAGTTTTGAGCTCTTGTTGTTGTGTTTTTTATTTCAATATATATATATTTTTTGCTTACATGTCATTTTAAAGGACGTACGAAGTATAGAAGTAGCACATACATACTGTTTGGGAAAAAAGGGGCATTAACCTCCCGATCGGGAGTGATACGAAGTCTTTTGAACTTCGAACCGTAAGTTCTGACAGAACAGAAATGCTTTGAATAGAGTTGGCGGTTTGGTTAGAAACGTATTTCAAAAGCTACATGAAAAGAGACTTGTTCAGTTGTTGGTGAATTGAAAAGGGCGGATTTTTGCTTCACGCGCACAGTCGTAAACAGACGCAAATGTCTGATTTGAAAAGAAAGTCTTCTTAACATAAAAAATAACGACCTGTTTCCAGAAAATAGGTCTTTGTCAGTTATTTGGGTGGATGACTTCTTTAAGCAATAACAATTCTTTTTTTTTTTTTTTTTTTTTTGACCTCAGTTGCATGCATGCTGCTTCAACCCTTCCTTGTTTTCTTCTCTCTTTTTTCTTTCCTTTTTTTTTTTTTTTTTTTTTTTTTTCTTGTAAATAGGCGGTGAGCATCCTTCTTCATTGGTCTTTTTTCTTCTTTTTTTAACTCCAACATAGAGGTATATTACACTCACGAGACATGGACATTTTCTCTTACAATGGAAATATTCCTTATATTTACAGATCAAATTTTCTACTTAATATTTGAAACTCGAAAATTACGAACACTGATCCCTGACAAGTTGTCTTTCTAAAAATACTAATACACATTTTCCCAATTAATATTACGTGATTTACAAAATTTCTCATCTTTTTACAACAACTTGTGTCTTGATAGCCAAATATTATATCCTGCATCTTAAAATTAACCCTCAATTCTATTACAACCACAGCTCATGTCATGCTTGATAACACCATCCTATACATAAATCGGGGATATTCAGACCACATAATAAAACGGGGCTATACAGACTATATAATGAATCGGGGATATTCAGACCATATAATGATTGAATCGGGGATATTTAGACCATATAATTAAACGGGGATATACAGACTGTATAATTATTGAAGTGGGGATATACAGACCACATAATAAATCGGGCATATAGGCCTACAGACCATATGAATGAAACGGGGACATACAGGCCATATACTACATCGGGGATATAGGCCTACAGACCACATAATGAAGCGTGGATATTTATACAGACTATTGACGATTAAGGAGAATAACAAGACATCGTCAACATATTGCATGTTACGTTTGTAAAAACCATCCCATATATAATCAATCGGGGATATTTGATACAAAGCATGCAGCGACGTTTAAAGAGATTAAAAAGAGTTTGTCCACATGTGCGTGTTACGCCGTTTGTAAACGCCATCCCATAATAAATCGGGGATATTTGATAAAGCAGCGATTAATAAGAGGTTTGTTTCCACATGTGCGTGTTATGTGCTAACCCAGAAAAGCAGGCACTCTGGCAGTGTGAATATGCAAGCACTGGTTACAGTACAGGGCAGGTTGCCAGATATACACGACAGGTGTTTTCTGTGAAGATGTTTTGATCGTGCGCATCACACTTGTTTTGAGTTAATACGATTCTTCGGGAATATGGGGGGTATTATTGATGGCATCCTTTAAATAGGGACCGAACCAAACCAGTACGGTATCTCTGTCTTTGTCTGTCCGTCTGTCTCACCCCGCCCCCCTTCCCCCCCCTCCCCCTCCCCATCTTTCTCTCTGTCTCCCTAGCACCGATAGGTGTACGGCATTATTCGGCAATGCCGAATCTGCGCGATATAGTAATATGAAACATATTCCTATCCACTGAATGTCACAGTGACGAACATGCACGTACGAACACACGTACGCACAGCCTCCCTCATGCTCGCAGGTACGTGCATTCACGCAACGGAAAACGCAGCTGTGCTTCTGCCTTCGCAAGGGGAACAAAACCCAACCCTCTACAATGAAGAGAAGTGTTTTGAACCAATTTTGTACACGCTTGTTGCTGTAATACTCCCATTCCATACAACCGTTCTAGGTCCCGTTCCCGTACCGACCACTGCCACTTTGGTCAGACGCTACTCAAAGATGCCAAAAACGGCCGTTTGCGCAACGTTCCATTGTTGTGGCAGCTGTCCTTGGTCGATACGGGAACGGGACCTAGAACGGTTGTGTGGAATGGGGGTATAAACAGTTTTCAACACCGTCTGTTCCAATATGAAGACCAAAGTATTTAAAAAAAATTAGCCTTAAAAAACACCTCTACACATTGTGTTCACGTAAGTACCGATAATGTGGAATTTAGAGCGTTCCTAGCCCTATTGGTGCACCCTGTGTCTAGTCTTGGCAACACTTCAACACACTATGAACTCACAGAAAAGATGTAGGGTATACCTGTAACAGCGAGCGAGCACAGCATGCACAATAACATCGAGTGGGGCTGTTCTCTCTCTCTCTCTCTCTCTCTCTCTCTCTCTCTCTCTCTCTCTCTCTCTCTCTCTCTCTGTCTCTCTCTGTCTCTCTCTGTCTCTCTCTCTGTCTCTTTCTCTCTCTCTCTCTCTCTCTCTCTCTCTCTCTCTCTCTCTCTCTGTCTCTCTCTGTCTCTCTCTGTCTCTCTCTCTGTCTCTGTCTCTGTCTCTGTCTCTGTCTCTCTCTGTCTCTCTCTCTGTCTCTCTCTCTCTCTCTGTCTCTCTCTCTCTGTCTCTCTCTCTCTGTCTCTCTCTCTCTCTGTCTCTGTCTCTCTCTGTCTCTGTCTGTCTCTGTCTGTCTGTCTCTCTCTCTGTCTCTCTCTCTCTCTCTCTCTCTCTCTCTCTCTCTCTCTCTCTCTCTCTCTCTCTCTCTCTCTCTCTCTTCTCTTTTACTCTTCTCAGACACGTGTGGCGCAGAATTATGCTATTTTCCCATCATGAAGAGTTGCCAGCATGTAACACGGTTTTCTTTGATGATGTAAGTCACACACTACACTACTTCTCAAAACCAAAGAATAATAATGAGTGTTGTCTATGCACTTAAAATACCGCTGGGTCGTTATATCCCTGAACGTAACGCTTTGTTTTGTCAATCATTAAACGTTCCAGCAGTCTGTTTGTTTTTAGATTTTTTTTCCAAAAAAAAGTTTAAAGGGACAGTCTGACAATAGGGAATGGGATTCAGGTCAGCAGTTTTGGCGCAAGCTGAAGCTTCATGGAAAATAGAGGGTGGGTGGTGGTGGGTTTGGGGGGGGGGGGGTCGGGGAGTGGTGGGTGCGTTGGGGCTGAGGTGTGGGGGGGGGGGGGGCGTGGGGTGTGGGGGGGGGGGGGTGCTTGAGTTCTTGCCTCATAGTTCTACTATTATAAAGAACTTAAAGATGAAGTTCACACCAAAAACATTCACTTTGTGAGGATGTCCAGAGAAGTAAAGAGTTGTTGTTCCCCATGCCCTGACTTCCATGCATGTAATGCGAAGCGGGTCTAGAGAGTGATCTCAAAATGTCTTCCTTGAATACAAACTCAGCTCGAACTTCAAAATGAGACCACAAATAGTTTCGGATTCATTTCCCATTACTGTATGAAGTAAGAACTTCCACAGGTTGTTTAAAATAAACTATGCTACAAGCTTGATATATTTTTTATGCCTACAGGGATTGCCAATTTCTGAAACAACCTTCTTAAAACTTTACCCCTGAATTTTGTGTATATGATGAACTGCATCTTTAACAGTTACACAAATAAAGGTGTAATACTGTTTCATTCCTCAAATATATGCACTGCATTTGAACGAGTTGTGCAAATAACATGAGCTGCAGAGAAATAGGAAATAAAAGCGTTGTCCACGGTAATTGCTATAGACTGACCAGTGGTCATTAACCACCGCTTGACCGAACGGTCAAACAGCTGTGAGTGGAGTCAATGTAACACTTACTAACTTGTTGTTGGTCAAGCACATACATACTCACACACACACACAAACGCACGCACGCACGCACACACACATACACACACACACATGCACGCGCGTACACTCACACATACACGCGCGTGACACACACACACATACACACACACGGGCGAATCACGCCGAAACCCTGCATCAGTACTCTCCTGCTGTCAGGGTTATTAGTAGACCACGTCTGGGCTGAACATTTGCTTGTTGATTTTGAATATCAGTTTTGGCTTCATTGTTGTTGCTTTTGTTGCTGATATTTTTTCCGCCACCAGTGCGAACTCTCAAGGTCGAAGGGTTTAGCTCAGCCCTGGACTTACAAATCTCGCTAAAAATTTAAAAAAAAGAATAAATCAAGTGTGTTCAATTCCATTCCTGTACGCTGATTGTCTAAATGTTTTGACATCGCTTTGCGCGATTTTTTTCTTGCGCTGTTGAGTGCCGGATAAAACGCACAACGCCTTTTACCTGTCAGAACAGGAGGGGGAGGAGAGAGAGAGAGAGAGATCTAGAGAGAGAGAGAGAGAGAGAGAGAGAGAGAGAGAGAGAGAGAGAGAGAGAGAGAGAGAGAGAGTGTGTGTGTGTGTGAGAGAGAGTGTGTGAGAGAGAGAGTGTGTGAGAGAGAGTGTGTGAGAGAGAGAGATGTGTGAGAGAGAGAGAGAGAGGGAGAGAGAGAGAGAGTGTGTGTGTGTGAGAGAGAGAGAGAGAGAGTGTGTGTGTGTGAGAGAGAGAGAGAGAGAGTGAGACTGAGAGAGAGAGAGAGAGAGAAAGAGAGTGTGTGTGTGTGTGTGTGTGTGAGAGAGTGTGTGAGAGAGAGAGAGAGAGAGTGTGAGACAGAGAGATAGGGAGAGAGAGAGAGGCAGAGAGAAAGAGAGAGAGAGAGAGACAGAGAGAGAGAGAGAGTGTGTGGGTGTGTGTGAGAGAGAGAGAGAGAGAGAGAGAGAGAGAGAGAGAGAAAGAGTGTGTGAGAGAGAGAAAGAGTGTGTGTGTGTGAGAGAGAGAGAGAGAGAGAGAGAGAGAGAGAGAGAGAGAGAGAGAGAGAGAGAGACAGACAGACAGACAGACAGACAGACAGACAGACAGACAGACAGACAGACAGATAGACAGACAGAGACGAACGCACAGACATTGAATTAGTTCACTGCCCTGCCGACTACATTAATTCGCTGATTTTTTTTATCTTTTCATTTTAGGAAGGATTTCAGTCTTGGGAATAAAAACCCAGCGCCAGAAGATGAAGAGGCCGGTCGGTTCACCGACCTGCGCCACCGGGAACCCACACTCAACGGCGAAGAGGGGTAAGCAGGTCCCCTACTATCTGAAGAAAACCTATGACAGAGTTGTCTTTCTTTGTTTGTGATTTGTTTTATATGATTTCCTCTTATCTCTCCCTTCAAATTGATTGACGCATCCGCGATCCTCCCATCTTTTAATTAGGGACATGATTTTTGTGTGTTTCATCGTTTATTACATTTGTATTTTATTTTACTTCTTGGTCGGGAGCTGGAGTTAGGGAGGGGGGGGTGGGCTGTTCTCTCTCTCTCTCTCTCTCTCTCTCTCTCTCTCTCTCTCTCTCTCTCTCTCTCTCTCTCTCTCTCTCTTTTTGTCTCCCTCTCTTTGTTTCTTTTGTTTGCTACCCAATCCACTATCAGCAAAATATGTCTGTCCCTTCCATTATATTTTTGTGTTATTTGTTCATGGCACGGTCTAATTGATGTGATTAATTTTTTTAATACATCCTCTACCTTTCCCTCTTGTGCAGTTCACTGTACGTCCGTCAACATGTTTTTGTTTCGTCCCTACTTTAGTTTTCTAATTGTCTGTTGCGTGTTCCATTTTTTCCATCTTGACACATCACTCAGGGCCCGCAATGGTAGCCATGATATTCGATTTTGTTTCATGTTTCTTGCTTTGTCAGTATGTCCGAACTCTAATCAGCTTCTCTTTGTTGCTATCCGTGTGCGTGACGATATCAGAGTTTCAACGAAAGCGCACTAAACAGTGTTTTCTTTTTATTGGTACAATTACCATGGGTCGCTTTTATGGTGCGCCAAATTGATATTACTATCGTTAACAGTTATAAAGGGTTTTGAAACTATCGTTAACTGTTATAAAGAGTTTCGAAAGTATCGTTAACTGTTAAATAGAGTTTCGAAACTATCGTTAACTGTTATTTAGAGTTATATCAATAGCGCGTTTGTGCGCGTTATTGCTAAAACTATGAATAACAGATAACGAGGGTTTCGTAAAACGGCGGATACGCTTTTGTGATTTCAAAGCTGACAGCAGCCAGTAGACGTATCATTCCTGTGATTGTTTTCCATGTGATCATCCGAATTGCCCCATTAAGACTAGCTGCAGGTATTGGTTGAGATTGTTGTCTTTGTTGCTTCATGTCATTGTCCGTGTGGGGGTGGGGGGGGGGGGGGTGGGTTGAGTTGTATAGGTTTTAATCTCTCTCTGGTTTTTACATTTAGTCAAGTTTTGACTAAATGTTTTAACATAGAGGGGGAATCGAGACGAGGGTCGTGGTGTATGTGTGTGTGTGTGTATGTGTGTGTGTGTGTGTGTGTATGTGTGTGTGTGGGTGTGTGTGTGTGTGTGTGTCTGTCTGTCTGTGCGCGTGTGTGTGTAGAGCGATTCAGACCAAACTACTGGACCGATCTTTATGACATTTTACATGAGAGTTCCTGGGAATGATATCCCCGGACGTGTTTTTTTCTTTTTTTCGATAAATACCTTTGATGACGTCATATCCGGCTTTTTGTAAAAGTTGAGGCGGCACTGTCACACCCTCATTTTTCAATCAAATTGATTGAAATTGTGGCCAAGCAATCTTCGACGAAGGTCGGACTTCGGTATTGCATTTCAGCTTGGTGGCTTAAAAATTAATTAATGACTTTGGTCATTAAAAATCTAAAAATTGCAACAAAAAATTTTTTTTTTATAAAACGATCCAAATTTACGTTCATCTTATTCTTCATCATTTTCTGATTCCAAAAACATATAAATATGTTATATTTGGATTAAAAACAAGCTCTGAAAATTAAAAATATAAAAATTATGATCAAAATTAAATTTTCGAAATCAATTTAAAAACACTTTCATCTTATTCCTTGTCGGTTCCTGATTCCAAAAACATATAGATATGATATGTTTGGATTAAAAACACGCTCAGAAAGTTAAAACGAAGAGAGGTACAGAAAAGCGTGCTATCCTTCTCAGCGCAACTACTACCCCGCTCTTCTTGTCAATTTCACTGCCTTTGCCACGAGCGGTGGACTGACGTTGCTACGAGTATAATGTCTTGCTGAAAAATTGCATTGCGTTCAGTTTCATTCTGTGAGTTCGACAGCTTGACTGAATGTTGTATTTTCGCCTTACGCGACTTTTTGTTTTTGTTTTTACATTTAGTCAAGTTTTGACTAAATGTTTTAACATAGAGGGGGAATCGAGACGAGGGTCGTGGTGTATGTGTGTGTGTGTGTGTGTGTGTGTGTGTGTGTGTGTGTGTGTGTGTGTGTGTGTGTGTGTGTGTGTATAAGTGTGTATGTGTGTGTGTGTGTGTCTGTGTGTGTGTGTGTAGAGCGATTCAGACTAAACTACTGGACCGATCTTTTGAAATTTGACATGAGAGTTCCTGGGAATGATATCCCCGGATATTTTTTTTATTTTTTTCGATAAATGTCTTTGATGACGTCAAATCCGGCTTTTTGTAAAAGTTGAGGCGGCACTGTCACACCCTAATTTTTCAATCAAATTGATTGAAATTTTGGCCAAGCAATCTTCGACGAAGGCCGGACTTCGGTATTGCATTTCAGTTTGGTGGCTTAAAAAGTAATTAATGACTTTGGTCATTAACAATCTGAAAAGTGTAAAAAAAACACCATTTCTTATAAAACGATCCAAATTTACGTTCATCTTATTCTTTACCATGTTCTGATTCCAAAAACATATAAATATGTTATATTTGGACTAAAAACAAGCTCTGAAAATTAAAAATATAAAAATTATGATCAAAATTCAATTTCCGAAATCGTTTCAAAAACTATTTTATCTTATTCCTTGTCGGTTCCTGATTCCAAAAACATAT
>NC_090250.1:22928042-22933042 GCF_037325665.1 Littorina saxatilis | reverse complement strand
TTCATTTGTTAAAGTTGTATGTGTTTGCTTGTTGTTGATATGCTTGAAGGTGCCTATACTTCTCGGTACGTATGTTTTTAGTAGGATGCATACTGTAACGTACTGTAAGTAAATTCTTCGCCGGCCAGAATTCTCAATTATAACCTGATCACGTGTGTAAAACGTGAAATCACGTTAAATCTAAAAATCTTTAAAACAAAATTAAAAAAAAAGACAACCACTTTCTTTCTTTCTTTATTTGGTGTTTAACGTCGTTTTCAACCGTTCTAGGTAAAATCGCGACGGGAAGACAACCACAAAACTATCCTTACCAAATCAAAACATGTTATGCTTTACATCTTATAATTTGATACGTTTCGTGAAACAAACACTTTCGCGTTTCGTAAAAAGATACTGTTTACAATCTCAAATTACCGTCCAAATTTTAACTCCCTTGGTTGTATCTTAAAACCGGACTCCAACACAATTATCACATTACTTCTCCTTTTACCGAAACGGAGCGACACATCTACAGTTTCATCTCGTTTACCTACTTTCTGGCGTCATATGATACCAGGTATATTACCATATTAAGTTTCCGCTGACATACCTGAAAAATTGACCTACCCCAGATTGTGGTCAAGGTAACTGGGCACCCGGTGTCACGTTTATGCATCTCCACAGCTTCCAGGCATGCGGCGCGCGTGTGTGTGCGAGTCGACTTTTCTTTTCCTTTGTATTATATTGACATACATGTACATTTCAATGTTCTATCATGCATTATGTATTCGTATAGGTAATGTTGTAATTAGTAATACTGTATGATTGCGATTGACAATTGTCCTTTTATTGTCTTTTTTATATGTCTTAGTTTAGCAGGGACAGATTGTAAGACTAGGCGTGAGCCTAAAATCTCCATCCTTGAGTAATAAAGTTCGTTCGTTCGTTCAGTGGACCAAAGACAGAAGACGGCCAGTCACCCAAGAGTGCAATGCGCAGATTTGACCTTAGTTTGTTGACGGTCCGTTTAACTGCCGTGAAACTAGGTCTTTGCATTGACCACAGGAGTGATGTCATGTTTTCTTTGGGGGCTGCCTTAATTGAGCCCGAAGTCGGCTTCGCGAAGTCTTTTTTTTTTAATCGAAAACTCAGTGCTAAAGCTCCGTGCGACCAGCTTCGCGAAGCATACTTCGCGTAGTCGATTTCGCCCAATTAATGACAGGCTTTAAGAAACATTTTGACATATTTTCCGAGTGGCGGCCACCTCAATCTTTAGTAAGTACATGCACCCTCATTCAGCCTGGTTAATCCCCTTTCGCGCCTCACAATGACGAATTACGCGTCAGCGACAACGCAATATTATGCGTAAGCTACGCTTCAACTACAGTGCACCGTATGTAAATGACGTCAGTACAGTGACGTTTCAGATGACTCGGTAACTGCCACCTTCTTGTCTCGTCGATAGGATAAAAGAGTTTAGTAGGTGAAACAGCTGAAGTACTCGCAGTTTATCATAGTGTGGTATGAAGTGTAATTCCGTGGGATATGAATGCCAAAATTGATTTTATTGGTTTAACTGGTTCATTTGGGGTAACACTATTGGAAAATGATGGAGTTCAAATTTTCCAACCCCTCAACCCTCCTCCGGGGGGCCCCCCATTTCGGCCCCCCCCCCCCCCCCCTCCAGAACCGACTGAATTCCTAACTCCGCTAATAATGGACAGATTTCTATGATCTTAAGGTCGTTTTGGGGTATTTTGCTGATGCTGAGTCCATTTATCATGTTTTCGAGGCGATCGGAAGTGCCCATCATCGACTTCCGGTTATGGCAATGGCAAATTCAGGGTTAGTATCGTCATTTTGGGGAGAAATTCAACTATGCATGTAATACCTCTTTTTCACGGTTTACAGGTACGATAAAACGATTGGTGCACTCTATTTTGCATTAAAAATGTTCTGGTAAAAGATAGGTATGCCAAGACTACCCAAGTGAGATGAATATTGGTGTACATGTAATTGCTCGAATTTAGCCCATACACTATTTGTATCTGTTGTGTCACTGTATAATATTATAAGTGTTATTGCATATAAATAAGATTGACATTTTCAATATTGAAACTACAATGATGGGGCAGGGGGCAGCGGCGACTGGAAATTTAAAACGTTTTCCTTTCTGAAACGTTTTTAATTTCCAGTCGCTGCTGCCCCTGTCCGGGCATTGTCGCTTTCGTTTTGATATGTAGAGAATAATATAGATAATTATGATTTTTATGCTGGTGTCTTGCAGATATATATTTTTGTTATAAATCAGATTCTCAGAAAATCAACAAAAACATCCACTGCTGTTCGTGTTCTCTAGATGAGTTGTCATGTTGCTTCTGTTTACGTGTTTTCTGTCCAAGAGTTCACGTAGGAAAACATGTCAGTGACCAACATCTTTTTTTCTCTGGACACCAAAGTCAGAATTTCAGTTGAGCCCGAATAGTCTATGGACCATTTCGAAGCTGGGTTGGGAGAGGGGAGGAAGAGATAGCAGACTCTCTGTTTCAACGCACCGCGTGACACCGCTAGACGCGTGAAGATTTTCTAAATGGTCGCTAGGCTACAAAGTCGAAGTTAATCTTTTTACCGAAAACTCAGTGCTAAAGCTCCGTGCGGCCAGTCGACTTCACCCGGTTAAGGACAAGCTTCATGGTCACGATCTTTGGTAAGATTTTACCAGCCAGGTTCGTAATTTGCGACCTATGAGATGTCATGACAGGTGTTGTGTCATTCATTGACTCCGACTGTGTGCAGAAACTTTCCCGATCCATCATCCCAACGCTTAATCACATTCTTCTTCTGGCATTGGTGCCCGCTAGTGTTCACCAGTATGATAATCCATATATTATCAACCCCCCTCCCCCCTACCGTCTCCCCCCCCCTCCCCGCACAATGCACACACCATCTTTTACCTTCTCCCTCCTACAAGCCCTTGCTCGCACACAGGCATTTACGTCCATCCGCGTTCTTCTTCTTCTTCTTCTTCTTCTTCTGCGTTCGTCGGCTGAAACTCCCACGTACTCTCGTGATTTCGCACGAGTGGATTTTTACATGTATGACCGTTTTTACCCCGCCATTTAGGCAGCCATACGCCGTTTTCGGAGGAAGCATGCTGGGTATTGTCGTGTTTCTATAACCCCCCGAACTCTGACATGAATTACATGATCCTTTCCGTGCACAATTGATCTTGTGCTTGCGTGTACACACGAATGGGGATAATGCACTAGCAGGTCAACTGGGAGATCGGAAAAATCTCCACCCTTAACCTACCAGGCGCGGCCGGGATTCGAACCCGCGACCTTCCGTATAAGAGGCCGATGTCTTATCCACTAGGCCCCTGCGCCCGTCTGATCTAAGACAAGTAGCCACCTTCGAGATGTATAACTCGGTGGTAGTTACAGGGTCATGTGTAAAAGTGTAACGTGTAAGGTTGTTGGATGGTCGATGGAGGTGGGGGGGGGGGGGTGAGAGAGAGAGAGAGAGAGAGAGAGAGAGAGAGAGAGAGAGAGAGAGAGAGAGAGAGAGAGAGAGAGAGAGAGAGAGAGAGGAAGAGAGAAAAGTTGAGGGAAAGAGAGGGGAAGAGAGAGAAGAGAGAGTGCATGCACATTTTGATTATCATTTCAGTCTGTTTTCTCTGAGTGCCTATTTGGGACAAAAAAAGACAAAACTTCCCTCTGTATCACTCGGAACACGTCAGGCTTCAATCGAGTCACGCAAAACGCCAGCGATTGTGTGAAATATGCAAATAAGCTTTCTCTCGGTTCTTTCTGCCAAGCTGGAACCAAATGCGGTCGAGTCGGTGCGTATATGTCAGTGTCTTCTGAGGACATTACGATCATCCTCCGGAGACGACGCAGACGTTCTCTTGTAACGCCTCTTATGTCTGGGGCTTCGTTTGTTTGCCACTTGTCTTCCTTCCGTGTAAACTTTAAAGGCACAGTAAGCCTCCCGTAAACCATCACAGAGCTCCCCGAGCGTCTAAATACAGTACAAGCATACTTCCATTTGAACGCTCACCGAACGGGAACATCCTGGCTGCTTTCTGTCGAGCGTGAGACATTTTCCAAGAATTTATTTTCGTGGACTTGGTCCTCTACAACAATGGCGCCTCGTTTTGGTGCTAGACCTAACTTTTAAAATCTAAATAATAAATTGACAGCTTGTTACACAAACATTCTTTAATCATAAAAGAATTCGTTTTTCATCAAGACAAGATCAGAACAATTCGAAGTTGTGAAAGTTTAAAAAAAGAAAAGCCCGGAAGCAGGGTCACGCAAGGGTCGTGGCAGACGACGGTTTTATCAGTGCAAATCGCCGTTCCTCTCAACAGTCAAAAGCCATCGCTAGAGTTCTTGTGAACCACAGCCGTTGTTTCGTGCATAAAAAACGTGCTTTTGTAGATAAGCTCACGTCGAGTCGCATTCAAATGACTAACTATGACGACTGCATTGTGAAAAGGAAAAACTGGATCACACGGGTTCACGATGGCTCAGGGGTAAGATAAACCACCCAAAAATAAATTCTTTGAAAATTGTTCGCTCTTTACGGAGGGCACCTAGGATGTTCTCAATTGGTGAGTGTTTAAATGAAAGGGTGTTTGTACTGTGTGTAAAAGCCTGACCGTATCTGTGATGGTTTACGGGAGGCTTACTCTGCCTTTAAAGACACGGGACTTATCTGCAAGAAATAAGCCTCCAGCGAAAGTTCTAGCGATTTACGCATCTGCAGTATAGACTTGGTGTCATTTTGAACATTCATCAGGGTAAAAATGGGTAACAATTTAGCTATTGGCATCAGCCATAAGTATTTGAAAATTACAACTATAAGAACTGTACTTTCTGCTCACATAATTATTTTAGGAGATTTGTTTGGTGGAAACATTAGTCAGTATTAGTTCAATAGTAGTTAGAATCAATGACTTTAAATCAGAAATTAATATGTAAAGCGCTCAGAGAATGTCAAGCGCTATATAAATCTCC
>NC_090250.1:22918042-22923042 GCF_037325665.1 Littorina saxatilis | reverse complement strand
CTTGACCTTCAGATCTGTTGCTGTCATGCTCCCTCTATCAAGGCCACGGTTTGGCACGTGTAACACGCTATGGTAGGAATGCTTCGCCGCGACCAGCTTGACACGACCCGGTTAACGGGTGTCGGCTTACCAGGTTTATAGAAGTCTCGAGGGTGACTAATTCCAGGTTTCAGTGTCGATCTTTTAGTGTCAGGCCGAAAGATTGACTAAATGTTTGTTTTTGGCTTGGATCGACTTGTTATATTTATTTCAAAACTATTGGCCCTTGCGGTCTCCTATTTTAGAGAATTAGTAACTTTATGACAAAACTGACGAACATTTGAGAGATTTATTTCTAAAGTCATTATGTTTCGCTACAAAAAAAAGATTTTCGATCGAACTACAAAAGATAGATTGTCCAAGCGTACATGTAAACTGGCTCAGGCGGCATTCCTACTGCCTCTCCGGGAAACAAGGTCAAGGATGGACTTGAAGCAGACAGCTCGCACACTCTTAAATCCAGGCACGAAACAGTTTTAAATCTATCAAGTTCTTTTCGGGAACGGGCTGGCCAATAATGACGACAGAATACTCCTTTACAGTTGCTCACAATTAGAATTTTTCTCCGTCCCTGAAAGATGGCTGCATTTAGGAGCGCGCGTCTTTCGTGGTCAGTTTTTTTCACCAACGTAGTAGTTTGTTAAGGAATTAACACAAATCTTTTGAATTATTTTTATTCATTTATGTATGTATTTATCCATTTGTTTACCGGCACGGTTGGCCTAGTGGTAAGGCGTCCGCCCCGTGATCGGGAGGTCGTGGGTTCGAACCCCGGCCGGGTCATACCTAAGACTTTAAAATTGGCAATCTAGTGGCTGCTCCGCCTGGCGTCTGGCATTATGGGGTTAGTGACTGGTTGGTCCGGTGTCAGAATAATGTGACTGGGTGAGACATGAAGCCTGTGCTGCGACTTCTGTCTTGTGTGTGGCGCACGTTATATGTCAAAGCAGCACCGCCCTGATATGGCCCTTCGTGGTCGGCTGGGCGTTAAGCAAACAAACAAACAAACAAACAAATCCATTTGTTTTTTTAATTTATTTATTAGTTTTTTAATTTAATTATTTTAAATGTGTATTTATTTATTTAATTACGTATTCATTTTAAATATTTATTTATTCATTTATTTATATATTTATTTATACTTTTATACAACAACAAACAAACCAAACAAACAACAACAACAACAACAACAACAACAACAACAACAACAACCCACCAACCAACCCGGATACACAAAAGAAGAAATTAATTCGTACCAACTGAGACCCTCTCGCCCTTGTAAAGGACACACCGCTGAACTCTTTTGACTAAAACCACCCAACCGTGATCGGAGCAAAAAATGTAAATGAACAACTTTTCCGGGATCTTGCTGGTTGACGCTATAATTATTTTAGTCTTGTCTACGCCACAACAAAATACACTTATCTGTCAATATGTAAGTCTTCATGCTTTTATCAAAAGAACCCACGACTGTTGGGAAACAAAGAAAGTTTCTCTGCATCTAAGGCAGACGTAAAAGGCCTTTCTAAAGACATTGAGTTTCTTCTTTTAAAATCTAGGAATCAAGTGATACAATGAGGTCTAAGGAGAGATGTTGGTGGTGTTTCGTTTTATACTTTTTTTCAATTTATTTCTTAAATCTTAATTTTTTCATTTTTAATTTTGAAACAGAAGTAAAAGCACTCGTGAACTTTCTATTGACGATTAGTGAAAAAATGTGTCAAAGGCCGGCAGAGGTTGTTTGAAGTAATTAATCATCAATGTGTTGGTTAACGTGCCTTAACACATTCTTTTTCCGCAAAATCGAATTGCACTCAATCCTGCGGCGAATTTGATATTTCATAAAGGTCCGTCTCATTGAAACTTGTCACACACACACACACACACACACACACACACACACACACACACACACACACACACACACACACACAAAAAAGTGTCAATATGACAAAGAATTTAAACAGTGGCAAATCTGTTTGCCTTGTTGAACTGTAGTGCTAAACACCAAAGCATGCTAGCTAAATCTTCTCGGATTAAATGAAACTAGACTTTTTGTTTCGTTGTCTATTGATGGAGAAATCCAGGGGATATTTTCTCTTGTATCGTGATAACATTTTGAACTTTTAGTTTCTTATGTCAAAGCCTGTGGACGGCAAAGAAGCAAAACCACAAACCAGCGAAAAGTGTGCAACTATATATATGGGTAAGATCACTGTGAACGGGCATAACTTGAACTAGCCAGCGTAATACCACCGTCATTTAAACACTCAGAAATGCGTTTTGAAAAACCGTAAGCCTACTCATTAGTTACATTTTAAGACATTTGCAGACTTTTCCGTCAGAAACTGATCATACATGTAGAAAATCGAACAGCCAACGACATTAATCAGATGAATTCCGGAAATAACTCTGTCGGGTTTGTATCGGTCTCAGAAGAATGAATACTCTTGCTTTTAGTGAGGCAAACTTTTCACACGTGCTCCTTTTCCACGTGTTTCAGACATACCCTTCGCTAGTTACTGGCCTATAATGTCACGTGGGAAAGTTTGCCTCAATAAAAGCAAGAGTATTCATTCTATCACAACCCATACAAACCTGACATAATTATTTCCGAACATCGTCTCTTCGATTCGTCGAAGTGGACAAAACGACAACCGCTTCTTCTTCTTCTTGTTGCCGCTACACGTGGAGACCAGTCCAATTGAGAAATGTAGTGGTCATCTGCAGGGACGCCGCCGTGCCGTACAGCTTATCCTGGATGCGAATCGGCTCCGGCCACATCTTCCTTCTCAACAACTGGAAGTTCCCGCAGTCTTGTGGGATGTGGTGGGTGTCCTGCTCTGCTTCTCCACAGGGACACATCGGGGACGGCACAACTTTCAGCTTTGAGTGGAGGTGTTTGTTCAGCCTGTTGTGCCCTGTTCGCAGCCTGAAGATGGTAACTAGTGGGGCTCGTATGTTGCAGACGCACTCATAAATCATTCACATCTTGCAACAAACATCATACTTTGTGATATTGTTCTTTATAATTATTTAAGGGATTTCAGATACAGAGCCACTTCAGAAATCGTTTTTTTGGTCTTTGATAGGGAATAAAAGGCTGCATTTACAGCAGACGAAATTCGTACCAAAAGCGCTCAGCAGTAAATATTCCCAACTCAGCAAATGTAAAATTCAATGGTTTTCCATGCACCAGAAGTTGTCTGCTGATAACACATGCATGACATAAATACTCTCATGGGTATTTTTGTGTTCTGGTATTTAATTTGATCGTTTTTAGAATTTTATATATCCGCAGCATGAAAATTCAAGATGGCGGCCTCCGCAACATTGCGTGTTTTGATTTGAGCGAAAACAACGTTTCTGAAGGTAAGTTTTCAAGAATACGCATCCATTCACCAATGTCACATCATTTTACTGTTTAATTCTCCCCTGGGGTCTGTTATTCATCGGGTGAAGCGCTGAAATGCAGAGACTTTGTTTAATCTTGCAATAGCTCATCAGCTGGATTGTGATGCTGATAGATCTAGATCTATCTGTTGATTACAAGTAAGGAAATCATGATCGCCACGCTGGTGATTTTAAACAAATTAAACGAACTTTGAATAAAGGGCGAGGAGAAAGAGATTGTTCATGGTATAATAAATGATTAGTCCTGCCTACGTTAAGGACTTCCATAAGGTGGGGAGGGGTAGAGTCAAAAACTGAGTGAGGGTAGGCCAGATAGTAGGATGACCAGCTGGAGATAAAAACACTCCACTCCCCATGTCTTTACAGTGTTGTGATCAAACTTTCAAAGACGGTAGGTAACAGACAAAAGCATACAGTGTATGCTAATCAAATGAGATAAGTGGTTTTGAAAAATGAAGAGGTACCGCTCTTTGAGTTTTACAATTTTGGTTTGTTGCTTGTTTCTCATCCTTTTGCTTATTTTAAGTTGACCGTGCATTGGTGTGAATTTTATTTTTACAGGATATATACAAGAGTTACACCACATGCCGGTTCCTGGGAACAAGCGTTCTGCATTTATTCCGGTGCCACAGAAGGGAGCCGATTTCACTAGTAGTAGTACTACTGTATCAAGGTTTGTTACCTAATACATCTTAACAGTAAGATATTTTTATTTGTATTAATTGGAACATGTTTGCACATCATTTGTAAGCGACCTCTGTGAATTTGATGGGTTTAACGTACGAACCCTCACTATGGTCAACATTCTGTTAGCGACTGTTTGAAGCGAATAATGTAGCGGTCAGAAAGATTCCAGAATCAGTTGGGTCACTGGAAACTGTGTTTGTTTGTTTTTTAACCTGAAACAGTAAGAATTATACGAATTCATGAAATATAATTTTCTTTCATTTTGGTCTGTTGTGTGAAGACTTGCTAACCCGGCTTTGACCGACTCTCTGAGATAGTAAACATTATTCAAATACATTCAAATAAAAATGTCACTTTTCATCTTTTGTGTGAAGGGTACCCCAGGCTGATTTCCTGCACCATGGATGTAGAGGAGGCCAGACAGTCTGCTTCTCATTCCAGCTGTGTTGCGTTTTTTTTCTGCTCGTGAAGTGTATCGCCACATTGCCAAAGCCATTGGCCAAGAGAAGTCACCCTGTCTGCCCATTTTGCATAGCCTTACAGGCTGTGACACTATGTCGTTCTTCAATGGTATTGGGGAATCAGAAGGCTTGGGAAGTATGGCAAGCATTTGAAGACGTCACTCAAACTTTCTTCAGGTTGTCTGCTCCTCTTTGTAAGCTAAGTACCACTGACAGGGCAGCACAAGAGCTTTTTGGTGTACATTTGTAGGACAAAACCAGCAACGTACTGGGTGTAAACAGTGCTAGACGGTACCTCTTCAGTAAAAAGAGCTGCCAAATTGACCATAATCCCCTTACAAGTGAGGTGCTGCTGCAGGACATGAGATTGAGAAGAGCCATCTACCTATTAGACTTCCA
>NC_090250.1:22908042-22913042 GCF_037325665.1 Littorina saxatilis | reverse complement strand
GCAATAAAATCACTTTCGTGCCTGTGCTAGCATTTTAATGTCCAGAAATATTTCTAAGACATCAAACCCGGGTTAGTGTTTGATTTGAATTTCAAATAATGTGATTTAAGGTTGTAACTATAGTAGTAACCGTACCACCCAAACTTACAGCAACAAAACATTACCGGAACAACAAAACATGCTGTGTAGCTTAAAAAACTTGTACGTAAATAATATGTATTTTAGCAATTCTCTGCAATCGGATATGCTCATCATTCTCCAAGGCACTCAAACTAACACTCACGTACACAGTCATACACAAGAACCAGCTTTTATTCTTGACTGGACATAGTCCTTAGATCAAGACTGGTTTTAATCAGAACAAACACACAAACGCACACATTGTTACAGGTTCGCTTCGAAAGTATCTGTGAGAATCGTACCGAAATGAGCCAGAGCGTTGTTTAGAGATCAAATAAGCAAAGGGAAGTAAGCGCTCTAATGTGCACACGACATGTGTAATAGAGTAAGCGAGAGTTATACGGAACGTTTCTCCTGGCACCTGAGAGAATAACGCATTGAAATGAACAAGCGACTTTCATCCTCAAAAAAAGCATTACTTTTTCTTCCAAATGTTTTGACAAAACCAAGTAAGTCCACTTGCTTAGATCTGTCAATTTTTTTAGATCTGATATAATGGAAAAAAGTGACAAAACCAAGTAAGTCCACAAAATGCCCAACAAAACAAAAACCATCCATCAGATCATTATCAAACTCAGGTTGTAAACGTACATTAATGCTATTTATCTTATTATCTCTGTAGGTTGATCAAGATAATCGTCACTTTTGAGAAATGTAATAAAACAGAAAAAGTCGTTTATCTCAGAACTAGGTTCAGTGGACTTACTCGGTTTTGTCAGCACACGGCAGAGATATCTCTTGACAGGGTCAATACACATCTATGCCTGAACTCAGTCTTAACTTCCGTTTCTTCTTGTTATTGAGTTACCCGCAAGGGGCGAGGGCCGGATGAAAAAAAAGCATGCTTGCATTGCTTTTTCTGTCACCCTCGAAAAATAAAGTTCAATTCAATTCCTATGCAGAGTTGGAAATTGTTGCTGGATTTATTTCGCAAAATGACATGAGTGTCAGTTCTTAAATAATCCCAGTACAATGTACACAAATTCCCAATCTGTACCAGATAGCAGCCAGGCAGTAGAGTTTTGGCATGCAGTGTTCAAGAAAAGACCTTCCTTATAATTGAGTCCGAAGTTGATTTCGCGGAGTCTTTTTACCAAAAATGCATTGACAAAGGTTGGTCCAGCGAGCTTCGTGGAGTGGACTTCGCGAAGTCGATTTCGCGCAATGTGTTCACATCCAGAAGAAGAAGAAGAAGAAGAAGAAGAAAACGAAGAAGACGCTCGAAATGGATAATTTCCAATATAACAGCGTTTGCGTTTAATGCATGTACACATATTAGTAATTCCAGAGGAGAAGAAACATTATTATTATTACCCGACAACATTTCTTTGAAAGTTCGTTGTACCAGTAAGCGTGAACGACACATTCAGTCTGTTTCACAAACGTCAATAGAAAGATTAAATCTGGTCGTTTTTGTTAATTTGTCTCAGTACGCATATCCATGCCAACAACCCTTATCTATATATATATATATATACGACTAGTGTCTGTCTGTCTGTCTGTCTGTCTGTCTGTCTGTTCGCGATGCACGGCCAAAGTTCTCGGTGGATCTTTTTCAAATTTGGACACCGTATTCAGCTACACCCCGGACACAACCTCATCGATGAGATATTTCAACACGTGCTCTCAGCGCGCAGCGCTGTGCGCGCTGAACCGATTTGTTTTGTTTTGTTTTTGTTTTGTTGTCGGGAATTTTCAAGACGTGCTCTCAGCGCGCAGCGCTGAACCGATTTTGGTTTTTCTGTTCATCTTCCCAGATCCATTCCCAGTAACTCTTCCTTATCTTCTCCAGTGTTTTGCGTTTATCTCCCTTCCTTCATGTGGCGTCAATCCATATTCCCGTTACTACGTTACTATTTTTAGAATGATTGTCACTGCACTGTCCAGAACGCTTTCCTTGCACCCGTAAGTTGTCCTCACTGTAAAAGTGCAAAGGTCGAATCAATTTATAGCCACGCGAAAAATACAGTCATCTATCTCTATATATTTATAGATATATATAGATATATATATATATATACGGTTTCTGTGTGTATGTGTGTGTGTATGTGTGTGTGTGTGTGTGTGTGTGTGTGTGTGTGTGTGTGTGTGTGTGTGTGTGTGTGTGTGTGTGTGTGTGGGCAACACCTGTGGATTGTAGAGTTCTGTTTGTGATGTGGTCTGGCGGCTTTGGTGTGTCTGTATGTTCGGGCCTTCCTTTGAGAAGCCATAACAGTTATAATAGGGCTTTAGAAATAAGCTCTAACATTCTCAATCCCGTTTGAGTGGACTTCGCCTTCAAAGGTGATTGTGGTGTTTCGGCACTCGGTTACATTTGGCGTCGTCGACAGCGATGGGACTCGACATGAAATGTTCAGGCCACTGAATTATTTTCGTGATGTTCCCATTCCACCAACCTGGGAGGGACCTAAGCTTGGCGGGTCCATGGTTCGGAACTTTGGGGACAAAGTTCATTCAAAGGGGTTCGAGTGAGACAGGGAGACTATCGTCGCCCTTCACAGCAGACTCTGCAGAGTTGTTCGCCTTAGAAGTTGTGAGCTATTTATAGCTAGCTCGCCAGGCAACACCTGTGGATTGTAGAGTTCTGTTTGTGATGGGGTCTGGCGGCTTTTGTCTCTCTGTACGTTCTTGCCTTCCTTTCAGTGGGCACAAACTGGTGGATGAAAATGTTCAACATGTGCTTTAAGACGGCGAACCGCCACGCTGTCTGTCTCTGTCTCGTGAGTCACACGGCGAAGCCGGGTATTCCTCTAGTCTTTCATATGTACCTATCATTCTTTCGTCCCACCTCCACCCTCCCCCTCTTCCTCCTGCTAGCTTTTTCCTGTTCTTTTTGGTTTGCTTCAACTATGCTGTTGACCTAGATAGTTCCATAGTTTATAAGTAATGTTTGTCCGACATCATATTTTTGTTAATTTGTAACTACGTAGGGCGCGTAATATAAGCGTTCGCTTGAGTTCGTGTCCCTATTGTTTATCGTTGTATTGTTGTACCATGTTTGATTTAATAAAACATTGTTTAAACCAATAGAAAGATTCAAGCTTCGGTATATAATCTGCCACCCGAGCTAAATGCAAATGAAGTTATTTGAGACGAGGTCACCATGACATCATGTCTGTCAGGTCGTAATGTTAAGCACAGTTTGAATTGAGCACGCATTGCAAATTTGTTTTGAGCATCGTCACGTTTTACCATCTATATATTTGAAAGGTGACCTGATTATTCATTGAAGGTCATAATCTGTGTATACATGTGTCTGTGTTGGCACAGGCGCTTGAAGGTGCTAGGGTCGAGTGAATGTCTTTGGGGATTGGAGAGTCAGTTGAACAATGTGATACCACACACAGACACACAGCACGCGCGCGCACACACACACACACACACACACACACCCACACCCACACGCACGCACGCACACACATACACACAGAAAAAAATGTGGAAAAACCATAGCAGTCTCTGTCTACACTTGACGTTTCTGTATATATATTCTCCCTACCTTTGGTTGTACATTGTTTGAGGTAATTCAAAATCGCTCCGAGACCGGCTGAATTGCCCCTCTCCCTCCCCCTTTCCACCTCCTCCCATGCCCGGGGCGCTATTCTATGACATATGCAACGCCTGCATCAGACTACTGGTCTTAGGTGGTACAAAATCAGAAAGAAAAAAAAAAGATGAGATGAGATGAGATGAGGTGAGCTGAGGTGAGATGAAATCGAGATAAGATAAACGGAGACCCGTGCGGGTAATTACCTCGTTCCGGGCGGTTTCCCAAATTATTCTTAAAAACGGTGACGAGAATTTGGGGAGAGATTCTCTTCAAACCACACATAAGTATGACTATTTGTGTACTTTAGGAAGGTTCTACATGAAATGTTGGTCGCTCAGGGGAATGTGTCCAATGATTGAATTGCGCTGGATTATTTTGCGTGTAATTGTGTTTTCCAAAACCATCAGCAAAATGTCCATCAAGAATCTAGGTCACTGATAATAGACGGTGTTCGGATATAACTCTGTCTGCTATGGATATAACTCTGTCTGCTATGGATATAACTCTGTCTGCTATGGATATAACTCTGTCTGCTATGGGTTGTGAAAGCGTGAATGCTGTTGCTTTTCTTGAGGCAAACTTTCATACGTGACATATTATGGGTCAACCACCAGCGAGGGGTGTGTCTGAAAGACGTGGACAAGGAGCACGGGCAGAAAGCTTGCCTCACTAAATGCAAGAGTATTCACTCTCTCACAGCCCATGAAAACCCGACATTTATGTCCGGAGTTCGTCTATAACGTATTAACTTGCATATGCATGCACACTGCGGCGTCTTGACATTCTAGCTTATCTTTGAAGATAAATCTTCTGTCGAATCCTACGACTGGCAATGAGCTAGTTTCTGGACGGGATGCAATCTCCACTGAGCTACATACACCCGCGATAATGTTTTGTCGTAATTTCCTATTTTGTATATATTTTTGTTAAAACTATCTGCCTTGTCAGTGAAATCCTATAAAGGTTTAAAGAAACTATTTCATACTGAGCCACATATTTCCGCGATCATTTTTGTCTTAATTTCTAATTTTGTACAAGTTTGTGTTAAAACTATCTGCCTTGTCAGTGAAATCATACAAAGGGTCAAAGAAACTATTTCGTACACCTATGATTATAATCCCTTTAAGGCTGTTTTTTTGCTCATTCTTTCGTGTACTCATGTCTATCTAATTGTGCATACAAAGAACGTTGCAATGCAGTAAATCCTACTCGAAACAAGTATTCCGCACTTTGTTAGTTGACAAAAGTAGATCGAGTTTCGGAGACAAAT
>NC_090250.1:22868042-22903042 GCF_037325665.1 Littorina saxatilis | reverse complement strand
TTTTGATAGCAGACGCCGTTTCTTATGCGCATTAGTTTTGCGCAGGCGCCACCTTGACTTTGGAAAAAAACTCGATTTGACAACACAGCTGTTAAACAGCTTTTTATTAGTTCATTCGAATACAACAAACAGAAGTTTGAGTTTTTTAAATTTTGAACAAGACTACTTATGAAGAAGACCAAAACACAACATCAACGGAAAACTAGAAACAACTGAAGAACTAGGATGCAACAAGGGGAGAAGACTGAGAGAACAGCTAATCCGTCCAACGCGAGCAGACGGCAGCGAAGTTTTCAGTTTGGCATTTATACTTGTCTCGTCATGAAGCGAATTTTTTAACCTCAATTATAAACGACTACATGAATGTTAGTGTCATGGGTTGTACATCAATACTTCAGAGGGGAAGTGGGGTATTTAGTGTGGAGTTACGAGATAAGAAAAGCCGAATACGAAAGTTTGTGTCAGTCGGCACTGAACGGCTGAGCTCACACAGGCACCCTGTTTGTACGACATCTTTCGACTTTGGGCATTTTGTGGTGTTTAGGGACAGAAAATAATTGGTTTAGTCCTGTTTCATCGGGAAGTTAGCAGAAAAGGGTATGCTATCGACATTTGTAAAGCTGAAAAACATTCCCGAGAAGAATTTCAAGTTGTCAGTGTATGCTGTTGTCGATAGTGAAACATCGTGTGGTACAGATGGGTAAACCGGAACCATGCGTCTTTGTTATTGCCAATATGCTTTTGGCATGGATATTGGCAAAAAAAGCCAACTTCCGTAGCATTATGCTTTGATGATCGGAAGAGACCATCCACTCACAGCCCCCGAATTCCCCCACGTGTCCATCAGAATAGCTATATTGTGATATATACTGTTCAAAAAAAGAAACGCATAGTTGCTACTTGCCAAATTTGTTTTATTTTTCGAAAAAATTAACAGAAAATCCAATATTTAGATTATTTGTTTGAAATTTGGTATGGACACTTTTGAATGCACACACAGTTCATTTGCATCTTCAAATCAATCAGTCAATCAATACGATTGGGTGCCGAGGCTGTCAAGTCAGTAGGGGGTGTGACTGCCTTGAGCAGCAACAACTGCCCGGCACCTTCTGGGCATGGACTGGATCAGATGCCGGATATCTTGCTGTGGGATGGTGTCCCACTCCTCCTGAAGTGCCTGCAATAGATCGCGGTGATTTGCCGGCGCTTCTTCTCACCTGCGCACACGTCTGTCCAATTCATCCCAGAGGTGTTCTATCGGGTTCATGTCTGGCGACATGGATGGCCAGGGAAGCACCTGGACATGGTGGTCGGTGAGGAACTGGGTGGTGAGTCGTGCTGTGTGCGGGCGAGCGTTGTCCTGCTGGAATATGGCATCCTGGTCAGCCAGAAGAGGAAGGGCGTGTGGGCGCAGAATTTCCTCCACGTATCGCTGGGCAGTTATGCGCCCTTGGACGTGCACCAGGGTGCTCCTTCCAGCGGTATTGATCGCCCCCACACCATGACGCCTCCACCACCATGAACGGGTGCCTCATCCACACAGTTGGGCGCGTAACGTTCGTTTACTCTCCGGTAGACCCTCCTCCGACCATCATGTCGCTGGAGCAGGAAGTAGGACTCGTCGCTGAACCACACGTGTCTCCAGTGATTCCGGACGGTCCAGCGAAGGTGCTGGTTGCCCCACTGCACTCGGTTCTGGCGATGGCGGCGGGTGAGGACAGCTCCTCTGTGAGGTCTGCGAGCTCTCAAACCAGCTTCATGCAGGCGGTTCCGCACGGTCTGGTCCGATAATCGGTGTGGCCCGGGGAGAGCCTGGACAGAAGATGAGGCCGACAGGAAACGATTCCGGAGGTGGCGGAGCCGTATGAAGCGGTCGTGAGCAGCAGTTGTCGCCCTTGGTCTTCCCGCTCGTGGCAAGTCAGCAACGGAGCCAGTGGCTTGAAACCTGACCCACAGTCTACTGATGGTGCTCTGGGACACGTGGAAGTGCCTGGCGATTGCACTTTGACTTTGGCCAGCTTGTAAACGACCCAATGCAAGTTGGCGGTCTTCTCTGCTCAATCGGGCCATTTTTCGTCGCTGAATTGTCGTCTGATTTCTTTGTGGCGAACAATCCGCTTTTATGGGTTTTGGAAGACATGGTGAGAGCTCAATATTCCCCGAGTTTCACGAGATTACACTGAAGCATGACGAGTGGTCATGCCAAATGAGCAATTTTGACATTGTAGCCACTGATAACGCATGCGTCACGTGCAGAGCTCACTTGTGGCAATGGACGAAAGGTCGACGACCAGATAAACATTTTCTGTAGTTTGGTGGATATCCTTGTAGCCATATAACTAAATTAACCAAATATTACAAGCTATGCGTTTCTTTTTTTGAACAGTATAGGTGATCGTAGTATTTCGTGTGTTTTTAATGACGTAAATGAAAATCTCGAGGTTTCGACGACTGGATTATTTTCCGGTCTTTCATGAAAATACGAATACGAGCTTTGTACTGACAAACGAAACTGAGCATTCAAGTCAAGATTCAGAACTGACTTCATCAGGCATAACGAAACAATCTTTCATAGTTCGATGAACTTGTATATCACTATCACATAGAGTAAATATTCCCAGATAATGTTTAAGCAATCTTGCGCCTGCGGTCTTTGAAGCAGCTGTGCATTGAATATAATTATACTACTACGTCGCCGCTGAGTGTCACACAATTAAACGACCTTTACCTTGACCTGATGAGTGCGTCCAACGGGACTGATGATCTTTCAAGTGTGACGAATTGTTTATTGACAATGGAACTTGTACCGAACAGATGTAGAACATATTCTTTCTATGAATGTTTGATTTGCATTGTACAAAATGTATCATATTAGGGGTTGAACTATCTTTCCTTCGGCAGCGTCTCCTGTCAGCTTGGATGTAGACAATTTTCGTTCTACTGATGTTTGCGTTGCATTGCCACAATAATATTATGATTTGAACTATCCACGCTTCAGAAGCATAATTCTGTTCACTTGGGTTTGCTTGAAAGTACAGTGAAACCCCCCCTTTTTTGTGTTAAAGACATCTGACCAAACGGTGAAAATCATGTATTAAAAGGGAAGGCAAGGGGTTTAAAAATGGGGGGAAATCTACAGACGTTATGAACAAGAACTCCCCCCGCGGGTTAGGGGGAAGAATTTACCCGATGCTCCCCAGCATGTCGTAAGAGGCGACTAACGGATTCTGTTTCTCCTTTTACCCTTGTTAAGTGTTTCTTGTATAGAATATAGTCAATGTTTGTAAAGATTTTAGTCAAGCAGTATGTAAGAAATGTTAAGTCCTTTGTACTGGAAACTTGCATTCTCCCAGTAAGGTCATATATTGTACTACGTTGCAAGCCCCTGGAGCAATTTTTTGATTAGTGCTTTTGTGAACAAGAAACAATTAACAAGTGGCTCTATCCCATCCCCCCCCCCCCCCCCCCCCCCCGTGATAACATAATCATGTAGAGACAATATTTTTCCCCGTCGCGATATAACCTTGAACGGTTGAAAACGACGTTAAACACCAAATAAAGAAAATGAACAAGAACATACAAAGAAAAGCGATCCTTTTTATGAATTAAAAAGGAGAAGTCTTGAAAGGGGGATTCGACTCTCCTCGGGTCACTTAATTGGTGCAGGTCGCGTGATAGTCATCGATTGCCATGACTACCACAATGGCTGCTGAAAACCATTTCTGTAGCGCATGACTGACGTCTTTTATTTAATAGAGTTGTATGCAGTAGTTTATAGCTTGCGACGCGCATCTTAACACACATTTTCACCTAGAGCCTTGTGTATGACCGTGATAACATAATCATGTAGAGACAATATTTTTGAGCGGCGAATGAACAATCTGTTCAGCCATAAAAACTGTGATATTTCCGTATGCTGAATATTTTCCATTGCTCTTTCCACAAGATGAAGAGGATATCTGGTTCATTTTCTGACATATTGAATTTTTGCTTTAGCATTGATTCAGTTGTTGATTCAGAGACGGGTGAAACATTGTTCATATATCATACTTTTAGTCTGCATAGTATGGCCTGATGGAATTGACCAATGGAAGAAGAGGTTGCTATGGTCTGATTATTGTAAACTCTAATTTCATTGGTTACCTCGTTTAGGATTGACCAATGGAAGAGGAGGTTACTAAATTGGAGGAACTTTAGGTAGCCATGTTTGTTGTGTCGAGGCAGAACATTCTAAACTCTCACTGAAGGAGGGTGTATCTGTCCAGGTCTCCACATTTATAGAATGTTTCTCAAATAGCATTGAGGTCAACTGTATGTGACTCATGCCTGGATGAATCATGTTTGATTCAGTGCTGTGAATACACAGGTATTTATTGATTTGTGTTTGTTCAGTAATCTTGACAAATGAAATGACTTTGAGAATAATGTTGTGAATTGGATTAGAAGATGTGTGAGCTGTTGTCAGCCATTTTGGAAAGGAATGTTTGTATTTTCCTTTGTAATGGAGTATTTGGTAAATGGGCTGAAATGATATTGTAATAGCATAGGCTAGTTGATGGATGAATGTGGTATTATTGAGTAAGAGTGGAATTAATATTTTATGGGGAAGTTTGACTAAAAATTGAGTGGTTGGAGTCAACATGAAAACTGAGTGGTTGAGAATTATGGAAAAGGATTTATGGATTCAACTTGGGAAGAAAGGATAGAACTTCAGTATTCTTCTAGAGACTTATGAAGGTATAAACTTTTTATACAGCACCCCGGTGGGAGCCAGGATGTACTCCACTGCGGGAAGAAAAGAAGATGAGGGCCCCAAAGGGTTTAAAATCGTGATCGTGATTGGCGTTTTTTGACCTTTCTGTGACCGTGATTGCCGAAATTTCCATTTCTGTGATCGTGATGGGACTTTGCCCGTGATCCGTGATGACAAAAAAATCAAGTCTCGTGATCGTGATCGTCATTTGTTTTCGTGAAGTTGTGATGGGCATTATTGCAAAGCATTTTATTTTCAACGTACATTTTTTCACAGCTGTATCACTCTATGATCCTCTATTCGTCAAGGTGTTTGTGATCGTGAAAACAAAAATCAAGGTAACTGTGATCGTGAAAGCTAAAATTTCCCTTCCCGTGATCGTGATGATACCCCCCCTTTGGGGCCCTCGAAGATGAACATCCCCTCCTTGTCACCACTGCATAGAAGGTCGTCGGATGCAACGGCACAAGGTTGTAACGCAGCGCAGGAATTCTTGGACCCGGTGGAATCCCACCCCATGTCACCATGTTCGTATATCTTCATTGGTGTGATATGGATCAAGTTAATGAACCCGCTGAACTGTGAGTAACAAGTGAACTGTGAGTAACAAGTGAACTGTGAGTAACAAGTGAACTGTGAGTAACAAGTGAGATGAGAATCCACAAAGATAAACACTGAAACGACGTCATCGAGGAACAGATATTCCTCCACGTAACTACTCAATCTATTATTATATTTCAGTGAATTCAAGTGACTGTTGATTATGTGTGAATTGCCATACATGTATTTTGTGTGAATGACTTAAATATAGGTACGAGGGCAAAGGGAAATAACTTGTTTAAGTCTTTGTGCCTAGTTTGAGTGCTGTGTGTGTGTGTAATGGAGTGACTTAGTAAACAGAGTTAGGACATGCATTTCTGATAGAATAGTTATTTACACACAGACACTTTCAGTGAAAACCACATCGTAACAAACAACAACAACAACATCAACAACTACAACTACAACGACAACAACAACAACCAAAAAATTAACAAAAGCCGCAGCTTAACTTATTAAATCTCCAGCAACTGGAAAATAAAATAAGCACTGAAAACAACAAGTAATTCATGGCAGGTTCCACGGTAGACAGCCACCCCGTTTGAAACCCGTTTATTCCGTTCTACCTTCCGCCGACGGATACAGCGGAAAAAAGCCGGGAGCACTGCAGGTCGACGCGCTCTAACTACTCAACCACAGACATTGCGACTGTGTGGGTGCAACGATGAATGGAAAGGAAGGTTTGGCTGAAGGCAGAAATGGACGAAACAAAAAGAAAGGAAGGAAGGAAGAGAGGAAGGGCGAATAGACGGCTCTGTGCGGCGTGATCCACGCTATATATGATATTCTCAACCGCGCGTGAAGGATAAAGGCACACTCGCTTCACAAAGAGGGGTACATGTAATGCGCGGTACAGAAGCGTCCATCCCTTTTATATCCATCCACTCATCCAGACAGACAGACCAACAGACTCGATCGTCGCACCCCACAGACCCCTGGGAACAAAAAAAGGGGGCGGAGCTGAGAGCTGAGAGGCTGATGTCTAAAAGTATCATCGTCACTGCAATAGTGTCTGCTTGTTCTTCTGAGTCTGTGTGTGTTTGGTGTGTTGAGTCTTGGACCGGCTTTCAGTTACAGCGGAGACGGTCGTGTGTTCGGAGCATTTTCACTGAGTCGTCTCAATTTGGTAGTGTGTAATTAGCAGAGCCGTCTAATTACACGCGTTCTGTCCCTGCATGACTTGAGAGTCGCTTTCCTTTCCCGAAGTGTGTAGGATTTTTGATTGCACGCTACCATCGACCGTGACTGTCTAGCAATTGCCTGTTGTTTTGACTCAGTGACAACGCACACATGTGTTAGTTATTACGACTGACGAGTTTGCCATCGCGGGTTGTCTTGAGTGTCTGCTCAGTCCAGAATTTGTTCTGCTGCATCCCGTGTTAACAGCTCTGGGATTTCTGGGGTGCACGTGTGTTAGGTTGGATGGTTGTTTTCTTCTTCAGGGTTCGACTCTTAGCTTAGATAAATCATTTTTGGTGGCTTTGATATTCATTTTTGGTGGTTTTGTGTTTGGATCTCAGTGTTTTAAGCCAGCATTTGTCAACCCAATAGAGCATCAGACGTAGCATTCATTCACTACGACCAGTCACTGAGACTGACTCATTCAGTTGTGAGCAAGGCTACTTTTGTTGATTAAAATCTGTGTAGCAAAGAGGTTACAACTTTGGTGGACTGTTCTAACCGCAAGAAGTGACAACCGATTGTAAACATTTCATAGTCTGCGTTATTGCTTCAAGTTCAGCGGGCGGTGGCTATATTATATTCCTTTTGACTTCTTAAAAGTCCTGAAATCACCCTGGCTTGGTCAGTGTAAAACTTCGACGGATTCTTTAAGCGTGGTGAAACTAGCTGTTAAACCTGTTTCAAGCCATTTATCACTGCACTGGTTTCATCTCTTGACCGAGACATTATTGTTCGTCGCTGATCACACGGACAGTAAGCGGGCAATAACAATTTAATAAGGCATGAATCAACTGTGACCCAAGAAAATGGACCAGTAACTGTCTTCTGTTACACTTACAGTTCAGTGATTTCAAATATTTTACTTCATTCGTCACTACTTGTGACCGCTGATATAGAACAGCCCTACAGTGCTCGGGAATAATTTCGGACTGTAAATTTACCGCGGTGCTTGGTGATTGCATGCAGTCTTCGAGTTGCTGAACTTTGTGCTGTTTCAAGATGTCGACATTCCGAAACAGGTAAGGAATATATATACATGTATAACATTCAGTTCATGCACGCATTTAGTCACAGTCTCAATCATTGGCCGCTGGAAAGTTGTACCTCAACAGCGATGCCTAGGCCTTCTGAATTTGGATACTATAAATTTGTGTTTGATGCCAGTCGATTATTTAAAATTTTTCCCCTATAAGTATGTTGCTTGCAACAGAGACAGAATTAAGGTGGTTGACATTTAAAACCAAAAACCATAAACCAAATCACACAGGCATAGACACGCATACACAAACACTTAAGCATGCACGTACACTGACACACACTCACATACCTACACACACACACACACACACACACACACACACACACTGAGACAGACAGACAGACACACAATGATGAGACGGAGAGAGAGAGAGAGAGAGAGAGAGAGAGAGAGAGAGAGAGAGAGAGAGAGAGAGAGAGAGAGAGAGAGAGAGAGAGAGAGAGAGAGAGAGAGAGAGAGAGAGAGAGAGAGAGAGAGAGAGAGAGAGATGTCGAAGTAGAAAATAAACACCAACTCCTTTACAACATGTAGTATCTATTATCTCTAAAAATACCGCAGCGGTCTTGTTAAACGGGTAGGCCTACACGTCAAGTTAGAAAAGTCCCGCTAGAAACATCGTGTATCACTATCAGTGCATTTTTATGGAGAAGTCGAGCAAAAAATGCCTATATGATCGTCATTGTCGTCGTCATGGCCGTCGTTGTTGCCGTAATTTTGTGATGATGGTTGTTATCAGTTGTGGTTATTTCAGTTGTGGCAGCTAATGTCAGACACTGAGTCTGAGGAAGGGCTAGGCTATTCATCAGTCAGAATAAGTTACAGGCGAACGGTTTTGTTTATTACTTCATTATCCGATTGCATAAAATGTACCCTGCCGTTGAGGTATGGCGTGTAACCTGTCACAGTTTTAGTTACCTGCGTAGCCTAATGCGGGGTTAACACGCTTGTATACCGCTGTACAAAGACACTCTCCGAGTTGCTATCCGGAAAAGCATACGTGAATCTGATATCACTGCAGTGATCATGCAATACGAGGTGCACAGTCATATACACACACGAAATAATGCTCTTAATATACTAGTGAACCATCTTCGTCTTTTTGGTGTTGTAACAACACCGATCCTACGAGAACAAAAATATTCCTAGAACTAAAAACATATTATGAGTTATTTCTAACAATATGCTGACTGTTAGCAAATGATAACAGACATGTCGAGAAAAAAGATATCAAGCATGAGCCTTATAGGCGAATGCGGATATCATTTGCTAACAGTCAGCATATTAGAAATAACGGTTTTATTACGGTTTAATTCGACCAAAAGAAATTTCGAAGCTACCCCGCGAATTAGACAGAACAGCCGCAATGGGAACCGGAGCGCTCCTACCTGATTATGCCTGTCAGTCAAAGAATTCTCGTGACCTGGGTCAGCCAATCAGAGTAACACACCTTACGTGATGAATAGTCACAGGTCAAATGCGTTTGACACACAACAAACCATGTTGAACATGCGTTTCGGTTGCTTCGCTTTTTCTTGTTGAACAGAGAGCGACAGAGTTAGAACCGACTCCAGACGGATGGGAAATGACGTAAAGATACATTTGACGTAAAGCGAGTGACCCAATTTCACTTGATTTTCCGAACTTTGATAATTTAGATTTCAAGTGAGCGAGTCGGCATTGCACACTCAGAGGATGGGCGGTGCCTCGCTCTTCTGTAAAGCAACCACCGACAAAACTCGCTTTTCGGTATTTTTTAGATAAAGAGAGTATTATCTGACAGCATTTGAAGTGTTATTCTTTAGAATAAATCACACTGATATTGCTGATTTAAATTTTTACTTTGTCTTGTTCATTTTTAGCTTGATAAACAAAAAGGGTATCACAAATACTGTCAGGCTTTTACACACAGTACAAAAACCCTTTCATTTAAACACTCACCACTTGAGAACATCCTAGGTGCCCTCCGTAAAGAGCGAGCAATTTTCAAAGAATTTATTTTTGCGTGGTTTATCTTACCCCTGAGCCATCGTGAACCCGTGTGATCCAGTTTCCCTTTTTCACAATGCAGTCGTCAGTTAGTAATTTGAATGCGACTCGCTGTGAGCTTATCTGCAATAGCACGTTATTATGTACCTCTGACTATGCACGAAACAAACGGCTGTGGTTCACAAGAACTCTCGCGATGGCTTTTGACTGTTCAGAGGAACTGGCGATAGGCATAAACCGTCGTCTGCTACGAGAACCACGACCTTGCGTGACCCTGCTTCCGGGCGTTTCTTTTTTCAAACTTTCAAAACTTCGAATTGTACTGATCTTGTCTTGATGAGAAAAGAATTCTTTTATGATTTAAGAATGTTTGTGTAACAAGCTGTCAGTGTATTATTTAGATTTTAAAAGTTAGGTCTAGCGCCAAAACGCACCACGGTCCAATTGTCTCTGAGACAATCCGCAAAATTAATTCTTTGAAAATTGCTCGCTCTTTACGTAGGGCACCTAGGATGTTCCCGTTTGGTGAGCGTTCAAATGGAAGGGTGTTTGTACTGTGTGTAAAAGCCTGACAGTATCTGTGATGGTATACGGGAGGCGCACTGTGCCTTTAATAAAAGCTTTACGGAGTACAGGACAAACATGTTTTGTGTTTGAAAAAAAGAACCGTCAGAGAGATAGAGATAGAGGTAGTCAGAAATGCAGACACGCCTGCAAAGGGCCTAGAGCCATAGGTTAGGCACTGAAAAAGGCCCAGTTATTATTACACCCCCGGTATAGGGGTGTGTATAGGATTCGGTCGATGTGTTTGTTTGTTTGTGTTCGCATATAGATCTCAACAATGAACGGACCGATCGTCACCAAACTTGGTGAACAGGTTCTATACATTCCTGAGACGGTCCTTACAAAAATTGGGACCAGTCAAACACACGGTTAGGGAGTTATTGGTGGATTAAGATTCTACAAGGACTTATAGAGGGACATATTAATGGTCAAAGGGAAATAACCTTCTTTACCATTCTCACTGCCACCAACTGAGAAGGTTATTTCCCTTTGACGGGGGTGTTTTTCCTACCTCGGAGGAATTTCTTGTTATTATTATTATCATTATTATTATTATTATTATTATTATTATTATCAAACATACATCATGTTCAATATTTTGGCAGAAAGAGTTGGCATTGAATGGTTGATACAGATGAAAGCGCTGATATTTCACTCAGAGGATGATACCCCACAAACAATGAGCGCTTCTGGGGTGATAACGCGAGACAACTCCTGTGATCATGCTGCGAGGTGGCCTAGTTACCAGCCGAAAGAAAGAAGGGGCATAACCTCACCAGAACAGACCATTGTCTGTTTACCGTATACAATGACACACGAACTATTACCAAACCGATATGCTATTTGGGACCAATGCACGTTTTTTTTCCCCCATTTCTCGTGTGATCTTGCCGCGAGGTGGTGCCAGTTACCAGCCGAAAAAAAGAGGGGGCATAACCTCACCAGAACCGCCCATTGCAAACTTGTTTCCAATGGCTTGAGAAGCTGAAATTTGGTTTGGACTAATAGTACATGCGTTTTAAGGTCTATGTGTAAGGTATTGATGACGGATTTTTGTGTGAAAGTGCAAAATTAAGAAAACAATAGAACTTGTTTTGCGTACAACCCTGTACATTTTTTCGTAAATGTCCGCAAACCTGGGTACTGAGTCTTTTAGCTCTCAGAAACTCTTTATTTTTCCAACTAAAAAAGACACAATCATTCTTGTTTGATGTTCAGTGTTTCTTGCTCCAGTTCATAACTGTAATCTTAAAATCGCATCTTGCAACAACAACAACAACAACAACAACAACAACAACAACAACAACAACAACAACAACAACAACAACAACGTATAAATACAAAGAAATGGGGCGGGGATGTAGCTCAGTCGGTAGCGCGCTGGATTTGTATCCAGTTGGCCGCTGACAGCGTGAGTTCGTCCCCACGTTCGGCGAGAGATTTATTTCTTAGAGTTAACTTTGTGTGCAGACTCTCCTCGGTGTCCGAACACCCCCGTGTGTACACACAAGCACAAGACCAAGTGCGCACGAAAAAGATCCTGTAATCCATGTCGGAGTTCGGTGGGTTATAGAAACACGAAAATACCCAGCATGCTTCCTCCGAAAACGGCGTATGGCTGCCTAAATGGCGGGGTAAAAAACGGTCATACACGTAAAATTCCACTCGTGCAAAAAACACGAGTGTACGAACGCAGAAGAAGAAGAAGAATAAAAACAAAGATGCACAATTCCGTATTTTATAGTGACACTAGCTGTCTCCTAAGTACGTGTTTGTAGAATATTCTTGACCGTTCTTAGGCTAAAGACGCTACAATTAGAACAATTTACGACTTTCCCATGTTATGATAGTAGAATGACCTCGTGACTTTCGAGGATGCATTGAGTTTTGTTGCGACATTCAAGCGCTCTACTGCAACTTAAAGAGAAATCCATAATTTGTTTCAAGAGACAATCGTTGAGTGCAATGTTCCATGTCGTCGTCGTTCAACAGACAGCTATTATGTATCGACATTCATGTTATGTTTATATTACTGTAGCCATCGATCACACTTTTAACAAGCCACTTTGCTGAAAGTGGTAACTTAACAAGGTTTTTCCTTGTGATTATTTCACCAACAGTGCTCAGTAGACCGTGAAAGAATATACTGTAACATTCACGCCGGGGGAAGTGTTACGGCAGAAAAATCGCCACGTGTTACGACAGCATTCTGCAGTCCGGTAGTCAACCAGGTTTCGAGCGCGAAAGGTGTGTAACTTCCAAACTAATAATTACTGCGGCCTAATTATCGAAGCCAGCAAAGTTTATTTGGTCTCAGCGGATTCATGATTGCATGAGGATTAACATGTTATTGGTTTAATTTTTGAGGTTTCTGTTTTAGATTTGTAACAGCGTCGTATTTGTTGATATTATTCGATTTGGGGAATTTGTTTTTGAATGGTGGAGATTACAAGAGGCTTAAAGCAACAAAGGTCATTTGGTCAGGTAATGTGATGTATTATAACTGAAATGCATCAATAGCAGTGTCCCAATGTGCAAGTGTGTTTGTGTCATCGGCTGAAGAAAAGAGCATGTATATTTTTTTGGTACGCGTCGCTGTGCTAGCAGTTACGGCCGCCAGCAGTGCACTGATACGGCCGCCCCGCTTCTCTGTTACGACCGCTGACTGTTTCGGGTACGGCAGCCGGCACTCATTTTATTCGTTTAATAATGTTATTGCCAAAGTTAATGACAGTTTGCAAACAAATATGAACGGGTTTCACTGCACATCGGTTGTGTGTTATCAGGAATTTTGATTCCCTACCCTCTTTTATTTAATATCGCATTCGTCACAGTTTATATCCGTCGCGATATAACCTTCGTGGTTGAAAACGACGTTAAACACCAAATAAAGAAAGAAAGAAAACAGTTTATATCTAGAGTTTTTTTACTTCCAATTAAGCGTGCACATTACCTGATCAAATGACATTTGTTGCTTCAAGTGTCTTGTAATCTCCACCATTTAAAACAAATTCCCCAAATCGAACAATATCAACAAATACGACGCTGTCACAAATCTAAAACAGAAGCCTCAAAAATTAAACCGATAACATGTTAATCCTCATGCAATCATAAATCCGCTGAGACCAAATAAACTTTGTTGGCTTCGATAATTACGCCACAGTAATGATTAGTTTGGAAGTAACACTACTTTCGCGCTCGAAACCTGGTTGACTACCGGACTGCAGAATGCGGTCGTAACACACGGCGACTTTTCTGCCGTAACACTTCCCCCGGCGTGAACATTGGTAAATTTCGTTTACACTTCCGAAGGTGTTTTTCCCCCCGAACTTGTTCCTTTACTGTTAATGTTGCATCTGTAAAACACGTGTGTGTGTGTGTGTGTGTGTGTGTGTGTGTGTGTTTGTGGGCGGGTGCGTGTGTGTTTGTGGGCGGGTGCGTGTGCGCGCGCGCGCGTGTGTGTGTGTGTGTGTGTGTGTGTGTGTGAGTGTGCTCAAATTTCATTGTGTTGAATTTACGTTAATAATATTATTTCTGATGTTTTCCTTGGGCTGTAAGATTGATTACTTTTGATACCGATTGTAGCGTGCTACCGCAGGCTTTTAAGGTACCTTCCATCCTGTGTAAGATAATTGTGTACACAACCATAGATCCGTCCATGCTTTTGTCTGGGATAGGGGCATCCTTCCGCTTGAACACACACCCAAAATCAACTGCCTGGTTACAATTGTAAACAAATGACAGAGCGCTATTTTAAGATCTGAGACACAAAGGGAAGTAACCACCTTCTGGTTCCGTATAACAAATGAGGCAGAGCGCTATTTTAAGATCTGAGACACAAAGGGAAGTAACCACCTTCTGGTTCCGTATAACAAATGAGACAGAGCGCTATTTTAAGATCTGAGAAACAAAGGGAAGTAAGCAACTTCTGGTTCCGTATAACAAATGAGACAGAGCGCTATTTTAAGATCTGAGAAACAAAGGGAAGTAAGCGCCTTCTGGTTCCGTATAACAAATGAGGCAGAGCGCTATTTTAAGATCTGAGACACAAAGGGAAGTAAGCGCCTTCTGGTTCTGTATAACAAATGAGGCAGATCGCTATTTTAAGATCTGAGAAACAAAGGGAAGTAAGCACCTTCTGGTTCTGTATAACAAATGAGGCAGAGCGCTATTTTAAGATCTGAGACACAAAGGGAAGTAAGCGCCTTCTGGTTCTGTATAACAAATGAGGCAGAGCGCTATTTTAAGATCTGAGAAACAAAGGGAAGTAAGCGCCTTCTGGTTCTGTATAACGAATGAGACAGAGCGCTATTTTAAGATCTGAGAACATCGAACGCAGAAGAAGAAGAAGAAGAAGAAGATCTGAGAAACAAAGGGAAGTAAGCGCCTTCTGGTTCTGTATAACAAATGAGGCAGAGCGCTATTTTAAGATCTGAGAAACAAAGGGAAGTAAGCGCCTTCTGGTTCTGTATAACGAATGAGACAGAGCGCTATTTTAAGATCTGAGAAACAAAGGGAAGTAAGCGCTCTATGATTGCACCGCATAACTCTCACTTACTCTCTCTTACTGCCTGGTTTGCTTCCTGTGCAGAGTGAACATCTTTTGTTGAAATAATGTCGTCACTTGCACCGAAGGCTTATGCAAATCTTCACAATATCTTTTACTGAATCAATTATGTTGCGTAACTTGCACCTATTAGGCTTACGCAAATCTTGAATATGAATTCATAAATAATTCCTACTCTGCACATGACGCAGATAGGCTGTTGTTTTTCTGTATGTGTTTTGTTGGAAAGAGAGAATGCTTTATATCCTACCGGCTAAATATTTTGACTCTTTAAGGACAAGATATGGGTTATATGATTCGAGTTTTACGCCCTCACGGCTTTTGACGAGATACGCAAGTGTATGTGTGTTTAGGTGGTATCAGCCATCTGCACTTATGGCAGAATGACCAAGATCTTTTACGTTCCATTGTGGTGACACGGGGGTGGGACATGGCTTCCGTCTCTGGGTCTGCACACAAAGTTGACCCGTGTCCGTCCTGGCCCGAATTCGAACCTGCGACCTTCCGATCACAAGTCCAGTATGTGTTTAAGAGGGAAGAATGCTCTCTTTTTGTTGTGATGCTCTTATCCCGGGCCGTGTAAAGGCCTTGATTGAGCTGTGGTGGTGCCCACAATCATTTACACGGAAACAACGATACAGATATGTTTAGAGGCACAGTCTTGTAGGCCAAACAAAATATATGTTGGACCGACCCTATATTTTTCCCGCCGACCCCAAGGGAAGTAACCTCCTTTGTAATCGACTAAATTAAAAAATAAAATAACAAATTTAAAAAAAGCAGACCTGCCGACCCCATCTTTTTTGGTCACGTTACCCAAAACCAACATATATTTTTGTTTGGCCTTAGGCGGTTGGGCTGACCATTTCAGATCAGGCAAAGCTATTAGTAGTATTACATAAATAGAGAATACTACATGGCTTGCTGTGTCGTACCAGATTTACACGAGTTTAAAAAAAAAATGAACTGCGAGCGAAAGCGAGCTGTTCACTATTTGAAAAAGCAACGAGTGTAAATCTGGTACGACACAACAAGCCACGTAGTATTCTGTTTATCCTACATACTGTACTTAAGTGTATTTTACTGAAAATGTCTTGCAGTCGAGGCAGCTAAAATGAAGACGCTTGTTTTGGAACCTCGATCTCTTCTAAAACATCGTGCAATCTATTACGTCAAAGCAAAGCAACGTCACTCTAAAAGTGTGGCGTGACGTGTTAGTTCTAAAAATTCATCGAGGGTAATTAGCGAGCGCAATTTTTTTCTATAATGACGTTTGTCTCGGTGACTTTGACATCATAAGCAGTGGAAAAACAGGTCCCTGCCAGACTTGCTTGACATGACCTCATTTACATGATATACACACGTGTGGTCTGAACGATTATTATCTCACGAGTGTCTCTCTCACGTATGTAGGATAACAATAATAATGCATAATATTTCTATAGCGCATGTATCCAGGGTTTAACCCTGCTCAAAGCGCTGTACAATCAAAATCCTACGACAACAAAACATCATTTAACGTGCAATCACACACATATCAAAAAAACACTATCACAAACACACGCATGGGCACACACACGCACTACATAAAGCAAATTGCACAATAAGGCCTACAAAAAAAAAAAATAGGTGTGGTTACGGTAACCCGACCTACCCTATTTTTAGGGGCCGACCCTATAACTTTTTATTACATTTGTAAAAAAAAAAAAAAAAACCGATTGCAGAAAACGCAATGAAAGCGACAGCGCTCGAGTCGCACACTTATTTCCCTGTCAAGTAGGTTTAATTTGTACACATTAGAAAAAAAAGTTTAAAAAAAAAGTGGTTGCCTACCTTCCTACCCTTTTTTTGTTTGTGGCCATGTTACCTTAACCACACCTATTGTTTTTGTTGGCCTAATACATAATCACAAACATACGCACTCACGAGCGGATGGGATTCACTGTGACATCTATATCTATCCAAAACCAACAGTCTGCGTGTTTTCTGTGCAGACTGGGAATTATTTTTTTCTGAATGAATTTCTTCAAAAAATCCACCAGCATATCAAGGGATACACGTTTTCACGGGTAGGGTTGTGTGCCTTTAAACTATTCGTGTGACCCCCCGTTTCTCCTTGAGGCGTCAAGTTTCTGGCCACGGGGGGGTTATACCTGTTTTATTCTTGCGACGGAAGAACCTGCTTATATTGTCAGTCAGTGACCGTTAACCATTGTGGTGACCGTTAAGCATTGTGTTATACGCTCATAACTCAATTTGTTTTTCCTTTGTGCTAGGTGAAAATGTTTCACGCGTTTTGTCTTCACTTTGTGCTGTGTGAAAATGTAATCGTGTTTTGTCTTCGCTTTGTTGGGTGAAAATGTTAACGCGTTTTGTTTTTCCTTTGTATTCGGTGAATATGTAAACTAGCGACCACATGGTCATAAAACTAGGGTTTTATTGTCTGAGGAAAATCGATCTAAGGGGTGATAGTGATACTTTCCGATGCAAACCCGCCGGCGTTTTTTAGGGTGTCTTGGTGTTGTCACTTTCGTCGGCAGGAAGATTGTATCTTTGTGATAGTTGAAATGGAAGACAACCTGACTGATGAATTATACCCAACCCCGCTGCGGTGTTTGCCTATAATTCATACACACAAACATAGTCGTCGTACGCAAAGCTGGCATCAATGCGTTCATTTAAATTTATGTTAGACAGACTTTGACCGCCTTTCGTGGGAAGGAAAGCGCAAATGGGGACTTTCTACAGCATGCATGAACACACACTCACGCACGCACGCATGTACGCACGCACACACACACACGCACGTATACGCACGCACGCACATGTGTTTGTGTGTGTGTGAGTGAGAGAGAGAGAGAAAGAGAGAGAGAGAGACACACACACACAGACAGAGAGACACAGACAGACAGACACAGACAGACAGACAGACAGACAGACAGGGGCAGACAGAGACAGAGAAGTTAATGAGATCTTCTGTCTCTGAGTCTTGTCGCTAAACATCTTTCAGCAGCAGCTATCTTGCCGTTGCCAATCTCGTGGATGCTTTCCTACGTGGGCATTAAAGATAGCGAATCAGAAAATGGGTTAGAATCGTCTCTAATTAGGGCTGGAAGCGCGGGTCATTAACAGAGTGATTGCTAGCTTACCGGTCAATTCAACTTAACCGATATTCCTCGTCAGAGTTCCTTCAAATATACCAGCATTCTTTGCAAAGCATATTGAAAAGCCCCAGAGGTCTGAACTGGCTTTTACATGGGATTAGAGCACCCTTCCACTTGGTCACATACCAGGCCTGGTTGTCGTTGTGCGGAGAGCACATTGACATACAAGTCCCAGCTTTTGCAATGTAGTAGTGAGAAAAAGATATGTTTTTATTTTTTACAACCAGTTCACCGTGTTGTTTAAGGTTTTCTAAATGACTTCCATTAGAGAAGACTTGCAAAGCAGATACTGCAGACCTGATAACCCATACAATTTCGCATTATTTTGCACGCTTGATTGCCTAAAAATACGATCAGTACGGTCGGTGAAAAGCAAATACGACGAGAAATATTCCTGAACTTTTCTTCCAAGCACTGTATTTTGACACACCCGTTTTGCATAATTATGTCGTGCCCTGATTGGAAAGTATCCATGAACTTGTGAAATACCCTGTGAAATAACAATGCTATGCGAGATCCTAATCTGATCTGTACAGAACTCATCACAGTAAGTCTCCTCATGACTATACGGGTCAAGCACCTATAATGATGGTCCGAGGGTGATAGTCCGTGTAGAAGATCCTCCCAACACTCAACCCAGCAATCGAATTAAAGCTCTCTTGATGCCGCTCTCCTAATGAGAAGCCGTTGGTCTAAACCGCGGTATACTAGCTGATTTTTGAGACCCATTAGACAAGGAGTCGTGTCCCTGAGGAGATTGGTGAATTTAGCACGAAATACGTATTAGAGTCCTGTTAAAGTGTGTGCTACATTCTGGTCTCACTTATCCTTTTCACAGCAACAAACGACGAACATCCAGATGCTCACTTTTCACTACCCACAGAGCAAAACGACAAGCGTTGCTCACAAGTATACATCAAACAACGAACTTGAAGATGCTCACGTTGCACTACTCACAGATGCAGTACCGCGTCTGTAACAATGCCATGCAAGATCTTAAAATAATCTAATATGAACATAACTCATCGTAGTACATCTCGCCAAGCCTATAAGGGTCAAGCGCCTATAATGATGGTCCGATGTTGATAGTTCGTGTAGCAGATCCTCCCCACAATCAACCTAGCAATCGAAAGCTCTCTTGATGCCGCTCTCCTAATGAGAAGCTGGTGGTCTAAATCGCGGGATACTGATTACTGAGGTACAGATGAATTAGTGCCGATGCTGGTGACTGTTAAGAGCCGTTAGACAAGGAGTGTGGACCCTGAGGAAATTGGTAAATTTAGCACGAAAGACGTATTAGAGTCCTGTTAAAGTGTGGGCTGCATTCTGGGTCTGTTCTCAACTTATAGCAAAGGACGCCGTAACACTATTCAGTATTTGGGCTCGATTTCTGATTGGACTCTTGCCAAAAGAGATAAGCAGTCATTGGAATAGTATTAATTTGGTAGCTGCACTTTATTAGACAGCTTTTCCTAGTCGGTTTTATATTTGTAGACCTGACTGTTTGTCCAGCTACGAAAAAAGAGAGAGAAAAAAATCGCTGGTATTGAAATGTGTACGTTTCTTCATTGTGATAACCAAGAAACACATCATATTTCAAACCCAGCGATTTTTTTTTTGTGGTAGCCGGACAGTCACGCAACAGTAAATAGAGAACAGACGGACTGGGAGACATCTTCACGCAAACTCAGAGAGAGAGAGAGAGAGAGAGGGAGAAGGAGGGAGAAGGAGGGAGAGAGAGAGGGAGAGAGAGAAAGGGAGGGAGAGAGAGAGAGAGAAAGAGAGAGAGCGAGAGAGAGAGAGAAAGGGAGAGAGAGAGAAGGGGAGAGAGAGAGAGAGGGGGGGGGGGGGGGGGGGGAGGGAGAAAAGATAGGGTGAGAGAGAGAGGGGGGAGGGGAGAGAAAGAGGGGGAGATAGAAATAGAGAGAGAGAGAGGAGGGGGGGGGAGAGAAACACACAGCTGCTCTAGTATACTCAGTGTGATCGATTTTTGTAAGACTTCATGTGTCACAACTAGCGGCTATAGTGTGTGAGCAGTATTTAACGAGTACCATATGTGAGTGAACTTCAATCATCTGCACTCGAATCATATGTAATATGTATATATATACAATATGTTTACCTTGCAATACATAACGTTACAGGCAACTAAACTTACACGATGACCGTATGAGACATCGGGGCTCCAAAAACTTGGGCAAAATGCAGTGTCACACCAAATGAAGTAAAGACTGCTTCGCGTAATATTTTCTGTTTGATGATTATGTTTTGTTGGTTCCAGTGGTCGAGTACAAAACCAACAATTGCAGAGAATGTACTTTTTTTCGAGCAATTTCATTAACACCTTTTTTAACTGGGCTTTTCTCGAGGAATGTAAGTTATGATCTATTTTGGCTTATTGCGCTTCAGCACAAGTGGATGAAATACTACAAGTAAATAACATTGTTCATTGGCTCTATCGACGCCCGTTTTTAACCACTTGCTTCCCTTTATAAATAAAATTAGTATGTCATCGAGAATAGAGGATTTTGGGATATCCTTTTATGCGCCTTTCCGCGATTGGTCAATGCATTTCGTATCAATAATGTCGGTCTTGCTTGAAATTATCGCTACTTGATATTGCTTTCCAAACTTATACGAAGTGACCGGGAGCGTAAGGTCGGTTACTGAACTAGCCCCGAACAATGAGATATGGAGAACAGTACGCACGCACGCACACGCTCACACACGCACACACACACACACGCACGCACACACACACACGCACACACACACACGCACGCACGCACGTACGCACCCCTCTCTCTCTCTCTTCTCTCTCTCTCTCTCTCCTCTCCTCTCCTCTCTCTCTCTCTCTCTCTCTCTCTCTCTCTCTCTCTCTCTCTCTCTCTCTCTCTCTCTCTCTCTCTCTCTCTCTCTCTCTCTCTCTTTCTCTCTCTCTCTCTCTCTCTTTCTCTCTCTGCGAATTCGAGAACCTTTACACCTGACGCCCGCAAACGCATTCAGCTTGAGTCACGTATACATGTTTGAAAGGCACCCATGCTTACACACTTGAACATCTAGCATTCATCATTAAGCAAACCTCTATAAAAGTAAAAGCCGTGTGTAGTAACAGGTGTTCTGACTGCTGTGTATTTCTATGGCAAAAAGGTTAATGTTTCCATACCTTCTCAGAGTGACGTGTTTAATGTTGATTTGTTTGCTGAGCGCTCGGTTTTTTATCTGATTTTGGCTCTGAGTTGGTATAAGAAGGATGCAGGCACGTGTCCGCACACACAGACACACGGAGAAACATACATAATTATATACAGACACAGACAGGCACAAACACTCTCGCACACGCACGCACGCAAGCACGCACACATACACACACACTTAGACACAGACAGACAACCCCCCCCCCCCCACCCGCGCATGAACGCAAGCACGCACAGGCACGCATAGACACGCACACACACACACACATCACACACACATACACACATCCAAACAGCGAAGAACAGAGATAATTCTTCGTTAACCTGCTTATTTACTGCCTCCGATGCTAACTCAAAAATAACGGAGTAAGTTACTCTTTTTGTGCTTGGGGGAACTGAAATAGACTTATTATCTTCAGTCTCTGAAATAGACTTATTATCTTCTATCTCCACACTTGCAGCATTTTATTGTATGTTTTTTCAACAGTCTTGTCACGTAACGAGGATGCTGTTGGAGGAAGGAAAAGTAAAACCAAGTGCGAGAGTGTCAGGCACCAAGCCAAATGAAGTTACGCTCTCGTAAATTTCATTTTCCTAAAAGGAGCTGTTTGAAGTTAAAAAAAATAAAATACACGAATATCTTGAGAGAGTGATTTTGACAACAATAACAAGAATAGAAGTAGCAGTTGCAGCATCAGAAACACCAAACAAACATCAACAACAACAACAAAACACAAATACATAACAACAGCAACTCTGGAAGTGTGTTGTTTTGCTGTGTGTGAGTGTGTGTGTGTGTGTGTGTGTGTGTGTGTGTGTGTGTGTGTGTGTGTGTGTGTGTGTGTGTGTGTGTGTGTGTGTGAGAGAGAGAGAGAGAGAGAGAGAGAGAGAGAGAGAGAGAGAGAGAGAGAGCAATTATCATTGAACAAAATTGATAGGAGCTTTGCAATGGTAAGTAAACGAATAAGGCGGTCATTTGAATTCTCAGAAAACAAGATCGGTAAATATTCTGCTACACCTCTTTGAACATCCTGACCTCAGGTCAAAATGAGTTCGGCTCACTCTCTCCCTGACAGGATGCCTTGAGTTTCCTTGTTTGGCAAGGAACCCGATTTTTTTTAATTTTTTTATTTTTTATACATATTTAGAGCTTTTTGTAATGTATTATTGATATAAGCAGATTCGCGATCGTCGATAATGATTTTTCATGGTGTTGTGTAATTTTTAAATTACAAAGGAATTGATTTGTAAGACAGTTTCAAGGGAGCTATTTTTTCGCGGCTGTATTTACTGTGCAAACAACTCTAAATATGGCAAAAGTGTCACGTGATAATCAACCGTTTGGTTTCGGCGTTCGCTGAAGCAGACGATTTTTTCTGTAGTGATGCAACCATATATTACGGTCTCCTTCCGGCAGCAGTCCCAAAATTTCGACTTGTTTTGACCTTAGAACGATGTCTTTATCATAACTGTGAAGAACAGAACGGAGATCACTGTCGAAGTCGGCCAATCTGCAATCATTTTCGTCTCGCGAACACTGATCTCAAATTTAGATTAGTGCTCGCGAAAAACATATGGGAGATAACTCTGTATTCCTTGTTTTGATAAATTCGCGTAGGACTGTCGCGTCCTGTCAGGGAGAGAATGAGCCGAACTCATTTTGACCTGAGTTCAGGATGCTCTTTAAACTGAAAGAAGGACAACCGACGGCCAAGCAACCAACCGACTAATCAACCAGCAACATGTGATCAAGTATGTTATATATAACAACACTAGCAAAGGCCTTTCAGAATTTCTCTATCAAAGAAAATGACGTCGATATTTACGCTTGAGCAGACTGTCTTATACATTTTCACCCTGTAACTCATTCTACGTAGAAAGAAAGACCCCCCAAAATATCAAGACTCATCAAAGTCTTATTTTTTCTCTTCTTTCAAACACATCTTCGTTTCTTCTTCTTCCTAATTTGTTTGTGTCAGAAAGCCCCTTTAAAAAAAATACTCACCATCCATTGCCTCGTACATAATTTCCTTCGGCAGTAATTAAAGTCGCTTTCAAGATTGGGGTTGTTTTGATGGCTTAAATCAAGAGAAAAACGCGCTTTATTCCCCTGTTTTCACGAGCTGACTGATTGTGGCAGAACAGGGACGTAGATTCTGGCTCAAATTTGCCAGTGATGCTGGAACTTACCCAATGATCGTACCTACTCAGCTGCGTTCAGTCAGGTCTGGATAGGTCAGACCTCTGCGATCGTTCACTTGTGTGTTAGGGGGTATTATGGCAGTGAGAACAGGAGGAACGGGTGGTTGGTATGCTCTTAACTTAGGGAGCACTGACTGACAACCTTTTCTTCCAGGAGGTAGGTTTGTGTTTTTCGTTGTTAGCAGGCAACCCAGCAATCGCTGTTTGATTTAGGTGTAAGCTTCTCTTATCTTTTGCTCTGTGAGAAGTGCAAAGTAAGCATCTTGAAGTTCGTTGTTTGATGTACTTGTGAGCATCGCTTGTCGTTTTGATCTCTGAGAAGTGCAAAGTAAGCATCTTGAAGTTCGTTGTTTGATGTACTTGTGAGCATCGCTTGTCGTTTTGATCTCTGAGAAGTGAAAAGCGTACATCTCGAGGTTCGTCGTTTGATGTACCTGAGAGCATCGCTTGGCCTTTTGATCTGTGAGTAGTAAAAAGTGAGCATCTCGAGGTTCGTCGTTTTATGTACTTGTGAGCATCTCTTTTTTTTCTCGCTGTGAAAAGGACAAGTGAGCACCGAGAGGTTAACTGTTTGATTCACTTGTGAGTATCTCTCTTCCATGAACTCTTTGAAAAGTGAGCACCGAAAGGTTCGATTTGTTTTCTTTCTTTGTGAGCGTCAATTAAGTTTCTTTTTCCTCTGTGAACAGTGATTGTCACGAATTAAAAACACACAAGAATTGTAGGTTATTGGAGCGTTTAACTATTAACAAAACAAAACGTTATATTATGTCAATATTATTTTATTATTATGTCAATAATTAAACGTTCCAATTACCTACAATTATTGTTATTTTTATTATTCTGAATTTTGGAACGTTAATTTAGCAGTCGATCTGTTTTTGTGATTGTCATGCTCTGTCCAGTGATTGTCATGCTCTGTCCAGTGATTGTCATGCTCTGTCCAGTGAGTGTCATGCTCTGTCCAGTGATTGTCATGCTCTGTCCAGTGATTGTCATGCTCTGTCCAGTGATTGTCATGCTCTGTCCAGTGATTGTCATGCTCTGTCCAGTGATTGTCATGCTCTGTCCAGTGATTGTCATGCTCGGTCCAGTGATTGTCATGCTCTGTCCAGTGATTGTCATGCTCTGTCCAGTGATTGTCATGCTCTGTCCAGTGATTGTCATGCTCTGTCCAGTGATTGTCATGCTCTGTCCAGTGATTGTCATGCTCTGTCCAGTGATTGTCATGCTCTGTCCAGTGATTGTCATGCTCTGTCCAGTGATTGTCATGCTCTGTCCAGTGATTCCATCAATTTGTTTTCTTCGCCCACTGCTTCTAATATTGAATCTGGTATCAATTCCAGGCGCGTGTATGCCTGGTCGCATAGTGTGACAAAAATGGAAGCAATGAAATCGTTCCTTGGGAAATTGTCAGCAAAGAGCTGATGAAATAGCGGAAAAGAACCGATTATTCCTGGAATCAAAACAGATGGTGGCGATGATTCTGGTTGTTAATAGTGGATCGTGCAAATGTCACTGCGATTGTGATCAAGTTATTCTTCTTGCGTATCAGTTATTTTGAGGCATCAATTGATGTGTGTGTGTGTGTGTGTGTGTGTGTGTGTGTGTGTGTGTGTGTGTGTGTGTGTGTGTGTGTGTATATATGTGTGTGTGTATATGTGTGTGTGTGTGTGTGTGTGTGTGTGTGTGTGTGTGTGTGTGTGTGTGTGTGTGTGTGTGTAAATATGCGTGCACATGTGTCTGTGAGCACCCGCACTGGTGTGTTCAACTTGTTGGGTACAATCCTGTATGCAATCGTTCGTAACAATTCCAAAGTATGTTTTTTGGTGAGCGTCCAATAATATTTGCAGTTTAATTAAACTCCTTTTTTTGCCGAGCGTTCGCGTGTGGTTGTGCGTGTAAACGTGGTGCTTCTCTCTCTCTCTCTCTCTCTCTCTCTCTCTCTCTCTCTCTCTCTCTCTCTCTCTCTCTCTCTCTCTCTCTCTCTCTCTCTTTCTCTCTTTTTCTCTCTCTCTTTCTCTGTCTCTTTTTCTCTCGCTCTCTTTCTTTCTTTCTCTCTCTCTCTCTATCTCTCTCTCTCTCTCTCTCTCTGTCTCTCTCTCTCTTTCTCTCTGTCTCTCTCTTTCAATCTCTCTGTGTCTCTCTCTCACACACACACACACACACACACACACACACACACACACACACTCTCTCTCTCTCTCTCTCTTTTCTGTCACTCTCTTTATCTGTCTGTCTGATTGTCTGTCGCTCTCTCTCTCTCTCTCTGCCCCCCCTCGCTCTCTCTCTCTCTCTCTCTCTCTCTCTCTCTCTCTCTCTCTCTCTCTCTCTCTCTCTCTCTCTCTCTCTCTCTCTCTCTCTGATATCTTACAACCGTTTTTAGCACGTGCAAAAACTGTATCGATCCCTATCACCTCTTACACTACTGAACCATCAACTCAGTTCTTCCCATTTTATGTCCTCCTCCAGAAACGACGATAAAGCCAACGGCAACGGCAACGGTGTGGAACTACAGGGCTACGTCCGCAGAGACGTAGCCTTCGATAGCCCTGGCAACAACAACCACGCTGCCGACAGCAATGGTGGTAACACGCAGCAGCTTAACCCAGCCTTCGTCGGCGACACCGACATCAGCTCAACTACTTCTGTGTCCAACGGCGACACTCCTAAAGCTACTGGTATGTTGGAAAGTCGGATGGATGGATCGATTGGTGGATGGATGGGTTGGTGGGTTGATATATGGATTGGTGAATGGATGGAAGGATGAATGTATTGATGAATAGGTGGGTGGATGAATGGATGGATGTATTGATGAATAGATAGGTGTATGAATGAATGGATGGATGCATAGATGGATAAATGGATTGATGGATGGAGGGGAACATGGAATAGAGTGAGTTGACTCAGAATTGACAGTTCAAATAAGTGTTGGAAAGATGACTGAAGGGCCGGATGGAAGGATTAATGGATGGATTGAGGTATAAAGAAAATCATTGCAACATTACACAAATATTAAATCTTCATGATGGTGGACATGACAATGATGAACCAGGACCGAAAAAGGGGTGGGGGGTGGGGTGGGGGTACAAAAGCAAAACAGAGGAATCTAGAGAGAGAAATGGTGGAAAACATACAAGCAACCAAACCAAAGACAAAGAAAAGACTAAGGCAAAAGCGCAAGGGAAACGAGTCGCGTAAGGCGAAATTATAACATTTAGTCAATCTATCGAACCCACAGAATAAAACTGAACGCACTGCATTTTTTTTAAAGGCACAGTGCAGCTCACAGCCTTCGTTTTGCGTTTTTGTTGCAGCTGAGTGCATTTACAGTTCAAAAATCCTCCTATGGTAGTAAAACAAACCCAAAACTACCCAACGACGACATCTGTGAAGCTCGACAGTTTCTTGTTCACGCGAGTGCATAAATTAACCTAGTTATTACGTGGTGTTTGGTCGGAGTTCGATTCAACTGAGTGATTCCGGCCTCCATTTTGTTTTACACAAACTCATGATGATGTCTGACATAGTTTGCTAGTGACGTGTCTTTTTGTGCATGATGTGGTGATCTACCTGAGCTAAATTTAGATCCAAAAATAGGTCAAGACCAGCCAGGTCCGAGTACGAAATTAATTCGTAAAAAACTCGCAGTTCTTGACTCTTTGGGTGCAAGTCAATGAAACTTGGTAGTTCTTCTAACGGATAGCTGCCTGAGGTATGACTAAAAGCCCCAGGGGCTCCGTGCACCTGGATTTGACAAGTTCAGTACCTTTAACCAAGACAAAACAGCTTCGTCAATCCACGCGGCAAGGAAGTCGCTCACATTTTCCATGCAACACGAAGTGAAACTGACATGTAAGAATAGCGAAATAGTGTACTGCGGTAAGCAGGGAAGCGCAATTTTCTGTATTCTTTTTAACTTTCTGAGCTTGTTTCGAATACAACATATTATATTTATATGTTTTTGGAATCAAGAAATGATAAGGAATAAGATGAAATCAATTTTGGATCGATTTCTTAAATAATAATCAAAGTACTAATTAACCTATTTTCGTTAATTGTGATCACATTTTAAGAGTAAACATGACATATGTATATATTTTTAGATTCAAAATTTAATGAAGAATACGATGCAATCAATTTTAAATCTGTTTGCGAAAAATCGATTTTAATGACAACTTTAATGAGCAAACTCATTAATTAACTTTTAAGCCTCCAAGCTGAAATGCAATACCAGAGTCCGGGCTTCGTCGAAGATTACTTGACCAAAATTTAAACCAAATTGGTTGAAAAATGAGAGCGTGACAGTGCTGCCTCAACTTTCACAAAAAGCCGGATATGACGTCATCAAAGATATTTATCCAAAAGCTAAAAAGACCCGTCTGGAGATATAATACTCAGGAACTCTCATGTTAAGTTTCATGAAGATCGGTCCAGTAGTTTCTCAGAATCGCGTTATACACACGCACACATACATACACCACACCCTCGTCTCGATTCCCCCCTCTACGTTAAAACATTTAGTCAAAACTTGACTAAATAATGTACAAAAAAAAATAACAAAAACTCGTGTGCAAAGATGTAGCACAAATTGTCAGAACAGTCTCAAACATATACAATTTGTGTAGACGTGCTGTCAACTTTTGTCTGTGCAGAAGGGAGCCTAAGGCCGGTTCGGGATTCAATGGTTAGTCTAACGTCCACCACCAACTTCGACGATTCTTACACAGGTCAGTGGAAAGACTGTGGTGATGTGTGGTTGTGGTTGTCGTTGCTGGTGCTGGTAACTGTACTGGTTGTGGTGGTAATGGTCAATGTGGTAATTAATACTCTTTTAGTGATGTTGATGTTGTTCTTGTTGACGCCAGTTTTGTCTTATCTCGCTGTATTTGTTTATTTCTATGTATCTCCGTCTTCGTCTGTGTCAGTGGGATCTCTCTCTCTTTTTCTCTCTCTGTCTCTCTCTCTCTGTCTCTCTCTCTGTCTCTGTCTCTCTGTGTCTCTGTCCCCCCCCCCCCCCTGCCTCTTTCAGCACCCTCCTCCCTCTTTCTCTCTCACTCCGTCTCTCTCTCACTCTCTCTCTGTCTCACTCACTCTCTCTCTGTCTCTCTCTCTGTCTCTCTCCCTCTCTCTGTGTCTCTCTCATTCACTCTCTCTGTCTCTCTCTCTCTGTCTCTCTCATTCTCTATCTCTCTCTCTCACTCTCTCTCTCTGTCTCTCTCACTCACTCTCTCTCTCTGTCTCTCTCACTTTACTCTCTCTCTGTCTCTCTCTCTCTCTCTCTCTCTCTCACTCTGCCTCTCTCTCTCTGTCTCTCTCTGTCTCTCTCTCTCTCTGTCTCTCTCTCTGTCTCTCTCTCTGTCTCTGTCTCTCTCTCTCTCTGCTTACCTTTTTTCTCTCTCACTGTCTCTCTCTCTCTGTCTCTCTCTCTCTCTCTGTCTCTCTCTCTGTCTCTCTCTCTCTGTGCTTACCCTTTTCTCTCTCTCACTGTCTCTCTCTTACACTCTCTCTCTCTCTATCTCTGTCTCACTGTCTCTCTCTCTCTGTCTCTCTCTCTCTCTCTCTGTCTCTCTCTCTCTGTGCTTACCCTTTTCTCTCTCTCACTGTCTCTCTCTTACACTCTCTCTCTCTCTAAATTAAATTAAATTAAATTAAATGCAGATCTAAATTAAGATATGTTAAAAATTGACATATTTATTATTGGAAATTGTACTTAAAATGCAGCATGAAATTTGGTTTTTTAAAAAAAAAAATTTTTTAATTTATATCTGTATATATATATAATGTATTATAAGTTTGATGTGATAGTTATTTGATTATATTGTTTTCTGTTCTTGTTGACACTATATTAGGGCGAGGGCTGGATGTAAAAAAGCAATATTCTTGCTTATCTATTACCCTCGATAATAAAGATTTTGTCTTGTCTTGTCTTGTCTTGTCTCTTACACTCTCTCTCTCTCTCTCTCTCTCTCTCTCTCTCTCTCTCTCTCTCTCTCTCTCTCTCTCTCTCTCTCTCTCTCTGTCACTCTCACTCTATCTCACTCTCTCTCACACTCCCTGCATCTCATTTTATCTCTCTTTCTCTCTCTTTATTTACTCGTATTCACGACTTGCAGTAAGGTTTGGGACTGAGCGCATGATGGCCGCCATTATAAGTCTCGGCTTTCCCCTTTGTTGGGGGACAACAAACGTCCTGTGTATATTTAGAAAAGTGTCGTCACAACCGCGTCAAATGTATCATAACGTCATGTTTTTTAAACAAAAGGACGTAATCGCTTCACGTTTTTTCCACAGCTGAAAATGATTGTGAATTTCTCGCTGTCTCTGCGGAAAGAAAAATAGGAAAGCTTAAAATACGTTTCCCACGCGGTGTAGCATGTGAGAATTTTGTGAGAGAACGTTTTACCGAGAATATACTTTCGTAAAGTGAGTAGCGGCAGCTAGGTTACGGCGAACAGGGCTTCTGTGTACTGATGACTCTAGCGAAGCAATCCATGTAGTAGTAAAGTTTCCACGTGTTTTGTACACGTGTTTTTAACCGGAACTGCATTGTCCCCCAACAAACCTTCACCTTGGGTCTGTTAATTATGCTCGGTCACGGGGTCCTGCAAGTCGTGAATCTCTTTCAGCACCCTCCTCTCTCCAACTTTGTGTCTGCCTAACTAACTGCTTAGTTGTCTGTATGCCCTTTTCCTGTCTTTATTTATGTATTTATTCATTTTAGGCTTCATTCACAACTTAAATCTTCATGAGTTCATTCCCAGTCTGGGGATCAGTAGATTGATGTTTTGGTCATGTTGGAAACGATACTTGGTTTTTAGAAGAAAAACGTCGATGACGCATTGTGACGTCTTTGCTACCTGAGCGACGTTCTCAAAGAACATCTTTCTCTCTTTGTTGTTCCTATTATGTCTCTGCATACCAAGTGGCCTCCGTGAGCGCTTGGACCTGTGTTCGCAGCATTATTAAGGAACTAACATAACTTGAGGCACCCGCAGGTAGATGACCATTCCATTGTCAATCAAGCGAAGAAAACAGTGCCTAAGACGATGACAAGCAATGATATAAATGTTGTCGCACCGGCTGAACGGACGTCGCGGGCCCCTGATGCTTGTGCGCTGGATTCTAGCCTAGAATCTAGACAAGAAAGTTCGACTTCTGCAACCTCTCCGACTAGACGTACGTCCCTAGATGTTGATACACGTGGGCTCGGTTCTGGGAGAGAGGGATCTTCTTCTGTGCCTGTGCAGGCTGTGGAATACAAACCCAGGAGTTTTAGACTGTCGACTGTGTCTGGAGACGGTTGCGGTACCCAAGCTCTAAAGTTTGCTACTGCTAATATCACATTTGGTGAGCTTTTCATGTGGATTGGACAGTGCTGCACACAACACAACTAAACACACACACACACACACACACACACGCACACACAACCACACACACACACGCACGCACGCTCGCACACATACACACACTCGCACACACACACACACACACACACACACACACACACACACACACACACACACACACACACACACAGTGACACACAGATTGCAGACAGATAACCATGCGATCCATCTCTCACCCACCTGCCCCTCTCCCTAATCCACTCACCCTTATCCAAACACATTCCACTTTCCCTCTCCCTCAACATCTCTCTCTCTCTCCCTCAACATCTCTCTCTCTCTCTCTCTCTCTCTCTCTCTGACCCCCTTTCTCTCCGCCCCTCCCTCTCTCTCCCCCTCTCCCCCTCTCTCTCTGTCTCTCTGTCTCTCTCTCTCTGTCTCTCTCTCTCTGTCTCTCTCTCTCGCTCTCTCTCTCGCTCGCTCTCTCTCTCTCTCTCTCTCTCTCTCTCTCTCTCTCTCTCTCTCTCTCTCTCTCTCTCTCACTTTGCGGTCAGGATTCTAAATCATGAATAGGTTCTGTTGCTGATCTTTCTTGTTTTTTGTCTGCTTTCCTTCGTGCATGCAGGTTCAGGTAAGTGTTCGCCTGATCAGACTGTTGGAACGCCTGGTTTAAAGAGACGAGTATATTCCACCCGAAAGAACTTAACTTCCAATTGCTCGACCCAGGCCTTTGCCCCCTTTCCAAACACAGCTGTTATTCAGAATTTTCCACAAATTTAATCTGCCAAATGCTGAACTTTCTTTAATGAATCTTTGTTTCTTTTCCTCACATGCATTATCCGAGCTTGAGAAATGAAAAAAAAAGAAAATGTGTCGTGTTTTTTTTCTTTTCTGTGTCTCTCTCTCTTTTGTTGTCTATACGGTTTTGTATTGTGACTCGGATTTGTATTGTATTCAGCATTTGGCAGATTACATATATATATAAAGTAGGATCAAATAACAATTAACGGAGAATGGCAGATTGCACAAAGGCAATGAGATCAAATAACAATTGATGAAGTGAAAGGTCCATAAAACAAGACAACAGCGGTGGTGGAGGTCTAATGACATGTTTTATAATGAGAGGAAGAGGAGCAACTTGAAACTTCTTTTGTGTTTTTGTTTTGGCTTTTTGTTGTTTCTGTTTTTGCATTTTGATTTTTTTGTTTTTGTATTCGGGTTCTTCTTTGCTGCTGGTCTCATTTTGGGGGTCGCTTAATTTTAACCATGTTTTTCTTAATTTTGTTTTACGTTTTCAAATGAGATGACTAAAAGTCAACTTCAGTTGCATCCAAGAAGCAGTGTAAGCACTGCATTGGAAAAATAAATTTCGTTTTGATTTTATAGGTAGATTAAACTCGCGTGTCGCCCAAATATGTCGACCAAAAACGGGAATGGTCATACCCTTGCTCATTGTACAGGAAGCTACTTTATAGCAGAAGTTTATCTTAAACTGAAACTAGTTGATTTGAAGAGCTCAGTTATTCAACAGCACCAGACAACATGTTAAAATCAGCTGAGACAAGCAATGGTAAGAAAACAACTGACCTGAACTGACCGTTACGCACGTTTCATGCGGTGTCACATCCTGAAACATGCGTTTATTTTGTTCTCACACAAATCCACTCTGTCAGATGGGGGAAAGGACTACTGCCATACAGAGCTAATAACTGTAGATATTGAGATCTGAACACCAAAGCAGCCATATTCAAACCTAAAATGCATCTAAACCACAATGAAACTTCCGCGTCACGCGCAAAACGTGCGTTATGGGAAAAGTATATGTGTTTGTGTAGAGCGATTCAGAGAAAACTACTTGACTGTTCTTCATGAAACTTTACATGAGATTTCCTGGAAATTATATCCCCAGATTTTTTGTTTACATTTTTTTTGATAAATGTCTTAGATGACGTTATATTCGGCTTTTTCTGAAAGTTGAGGCGGCACTGTCACACCCTCATTTTTTTATCAAATTGACTGAAATTTTGGTCTAGCAATCTTCGACGATGTACGGACTATGGGATTGCATTTCAGCTTGGAAGCTTACCAATTATTTAATAATGAGTTTGGTCATTACAAAATCTGAAAATTCTAATTAAAATGAAAATGTTAGAAATTGATTCAAAAATGATTTCATCTTGTTTGTTATCATTTTCTAATTCCCAAAACATTGTATGGGTCAAAAACAAGCTCAGAAAGTTAAAAATAATTTCCTTATTAAGCGCTGGTCATGTTCGAAGCCTCCCTGCCTTGCGGTTGATGTCGACACATCTTTTATTTTATGTTTACCTTTGTGTTAAAATAAGATGTATGCGGAACATAGATAAACAAATTTGGATGAGCTTAAAGCTACTTAATTGTTTACCTCCGATTTCCCTCTTTTGTGAACAACAGCAAAGAAGAACCCATTCGGCATTTTGCAGATTACATTGCCGGATATAACGTCACGCTCATCAGAACAATACCTAACTCAGTGTTAGGCATTTCTGCAGTGAGACTACAGGGGAAGCTACTGGAAGGGTACCTGTCATGTGTTAGAGAGTATAAACTCTGAGACCAACGGAAACCATTGCCACGGTTACGTGAGCAAAACTGCCGGTCTCGTTTCTGAGTTAGGCAATTTTCCGTTTAAACACATAAAGACTACTTTGGAGAATATTAAGGTATGCAAACGCCTTTTTGGGGTTGTATTGCAGTTGTGGTGATAGAAAATGTTGCCGTCAGCTCTTTATCTCAGTCGTAAATAGCTGTCAACGCTCAAGATAGGCAGTTTGAAACTTATAACTTAAATGAGATGGGCAGATTGTTCAGAAACCAAAGAAGTTTTTTTGCGTTTTTCTCAAAACTCTAAATAAATGACATGGGCAATTATCTTATGAGCGTGACGATAAGGTAAGATCAAATAGCAATTAACGGAGAAAGGCAGATTGCACAAATATAGTAAGATCAAATGACAGTTGATGACGAGAAACGTCCAGAAAACAAGCCAGCAGTGGGCGAGGTCTACACTGACACTTTTTTAGAATGAGAGTTATGGAAGCAACTTGAAACTTCGTTCTTCCGTGGTTTTTTTCTCCTTAGTGTGGTCAGAAATATGTTTTTAGTCTATCTGGCGTGGTTGAATTATATTAGATCCTTCAATACCATAGTTCTATTACGTGTGATAAACCCTGTTGCTTACCTACATTTGTCTAATGCGCACAAAAAACACAACTCGTCTTACCTTTTCGAAGTGAGACAAACAGAAAGAACAACTCTTCCAATAAACACTAAGAAACCGTTGCGTAAATTGGCACAGACAACAGGTTCAAAAGTTAATTGGATACTGCGCTTTATTTACACCAGTCTTCAAATCACTCTTTGAAGCAATGCTTGCACTACAACAGAGACGTATAATTTCATGAATCAATGCGAGTTAAAACAGATCTAACACTTTATAAGAAAAGCAAGTTGCTTCAATTCACGATGACACAATTTCATGAATCAATGCGAGTTAAAACAGATCTAACACTTTCTAAGAAAAGAAAGATACTTCAATTCGTGATGACACAATTTCATGAAGGAATGCTTGTTGAAAGAACTTGCTTAAACAAATTGTTACTTTATCAATCAATCAATCAATATGAGGCTTATATCGCGCGTATTCCGTGGGTACAGTTCTAAGCGCAGGGATTTTTTTTATTTTTTTATTTTTTTAATTTTTTTATGCAATTTATATCGCGCACATATTCAAGGCGCAGGGATTTATTTATGCCGTGTGAGATGGAATTTTTTTACACAATACATCACGCATTCACATCGGCCAGCAGATCGCAGCCATTTCGGCGCATATCTTACTTTTCACGGCCTATTATTCCAAGTCACACGGGTATTTTGGTGGACATTTTTATCTATGCCTATACAATTTTGCCAGGAACGACCCTTTTGTCAATCGTGGGATCTTTAACGTGCACACCCCAATTTCAATCTGAGATCCTCCTTCCTGTAAAATTAGACAGGATTTGGCAGGTCAAGCTGTAGTGTTTTGATGAGGAATAATTAGTTTACAGATAGTGGACTGCATCATGTGAAATTATCTCGGATGAACAATAGTGGTCTGGGTGGCCGAGTGGTAACGCACTTGCGCTCGGAAGCGAGAGGTTGCGTGTTCAGGCCTGGGTCAGGCCGCAATTTTTTCCCCCCTTTCCTAACCTAGGTGGTGGGTTCAAGTGCTAGTCTTTCGGATGAGACGAAAAACCGAGGTCCCTTCGTGTACACTACATTGGGGTGTGCACGTTAAAGATCCCACGATTGACAAAAGGGTCTTTCCTGGCAAAATTGTATAGCCATAGATAAAAATGTCCACCAAATACCCGTGT
>NC_090250.1:22835542-22863042 GCF_037325665.1 Littorina saxatilis | reverse complement strand
TTCAGCTTGGTGGCTTAAAAATTAATTAATGACTTTGGTCATTAAAAATCTGAAAATTGTAAAAAAAATTATATTTTTCTAAAACGATCCAAATTTACGTTCATCTTATTCTCCATCATTTGCTGATTCCAAAAACATATAAATATGTTATATTCGGATTAAAAACAAGCTCTGAAAATTAAATATATAAAAATTATTATCAAAATTAAATTTTTGAAATCAATTTAAAAACACTTTCATCTTATTCCTTGTCAGTTCCTGATTCCAAAAACATATAGATATGATATGTTTGGATTAAAAACACGCTCAGAAAGTTAAAACAAAGAGAGGTACAGAAAAGCTTGCTATCCTTCTCAGCGCAAGTACTACCCCGCTCTTCCTGTCAATTTCACTGCCTTTGCCGTGCGCGGTGGACTGACGATGCTACGAGTATACGGTCTTGCTGCGTTGCATTGCGTTCAGTTTCATTCTGTGAGTTCGACAGCTACTTGACTAAATGTTGTATTTTCGCCTTACGCGACTTGTTTTGCTTTACGGAGCTTAGTAGACAGCTTAAATCAAGCCTTGAATCTTGACGTTGATTTCTTACCTAATCTGTAAGGACAAAGTTCGCATATATGATATGCATCAGTTACGGAACCGCGTACTGTCGTTCTGTGCATGATTGCACGTGTGCGTTCTGTGCGCGTTCCGCGGATATTAGAAGTCAATTTCAAAGTCTAGGCTTGATCTTTAAACTCTGTATTGGTTTGGACGCATTTTCTTACTTGGCTATACGAAAGAATCATATTATTCAAGACGTAGTACTAACGAATCTTAGATGGTCGCATGAAAGCTGTGATCTAGCTCTCCTTTATTGTATCTTTTTTTCCGTATGGTGTCATTCTTTTCTCCCTTCGGTTTTAGAGTTGTCCACGAAAGTCATTAGATGGTTTACGATCGGTTTCTCATTCTCAGTCTTGTTTTAAGTTGAATAGTATTTAGTTTTTTTTCTTTAAGACCTATAGTTATACTACTTTATACTTTCTCGAAACAAACTTGACATAAGGATTTCAAAACTTCCAAGAAGTATGAACCTGTTGCTTTTGGTTACAGCATGGCATGTAGTATGTTGTTTTACTTTCTTGAAATCGAACGATTTTACATGATTGTTGTCTGTTCACCGTGATTAGGTAAGCGATTAAGTTTGTGACATCAACGAAGAAGATGGCAACATAATTATATGACTTAAAAAGCATTCCAGTGGTGGGCTGCACGAATCTTTGAAAGTTGAATGTTTTATTTTGTTGAAGAAACGTACTCAATAACTCACTTTTCTGTTATTTTGATTCCTGGAAAGTTGCATGCAAATTAAGGCAATATAATTATGATACACGAGAGATTCACTCTTTTGCAGTGCTTTCCCCAAACCACTACTATGATGTTCGTGAAACAACTTCTTCGCTCTTGCATCTTGGGATTGTGGGGTAGTTGATCTTTGGGGTGTCATTTCAGGATTTGTGTCAAATGAAACTATTTTGCTCTTACATTATTGCATTGTCGCGTGAATGTTCGTATGTTTGAAATGATAATTTCATGATTTGTGTGCAATGTATAAAGACTATTGGTTTGTTTTATTACAGATGAGTCTGGTGTGGGGCTGATCTACTCCCATCATGAAGTACGTAGTTTACCTACACTTTACTCGTTGTCAATGAATCTTTTATATTTTGCTTAACGCCCAGCCGACCACGAAGGGCCATATCAGGGCGGTGCTGCTTTAACATATAACGTGCGCCACACACAAGACAGAAGTCGCAGTACAGGCTTCATGTCCCACCCAGTCACATTATTCTGACACCGGACCAACCAGTCCTAGCACTAACCCCATGATGCCAGACGCCAGGCGGAGCAGCCACTAGTTTACCAATTTTAAAGTCTTAGGTATGACCCGGCCGGGGTTCGAACCCACGACCTCCCGATCACGGGGCGGACGCCTTACCACCAGGCCAACCGTGCCGGTTGTGAATGAATGCAAATGCGCTGGTACGCTATCATACAGGAACAAACACAACTCCAAATGTAGGTTCCTTCCACTGTATTATACAGGTATGACAAACATACACACAAATACACACAATCATGAACATAAATGTTAGGTATTCAAAAATTGGGTACTCACAGGTTTGGATGCAAAAAAACCTCGAGATTGCAATCTCATGCACAATTTCACTAACAAAACCCTCTACCCTTCACTTTATGTAGAGAAATACACAAACAGTCCGTGAACTCACAGGCACACAATATCTACTTTACTGGTATCGATTCACGGCTCGTGTGTAGTCAGACCTTATGAACCAGGGGAGGTGTACGTTCCGGACGGAAAGATGGTACCGTTTACGCTCCCCACTCATGGAGTTAACTCAACCCTCATTCTTCCTCCCAGCGAGTGGCGTTCAAGAACTTCTCGGCAGAGGTGCGAGCTACGGTCGACGTTAAGCGTTTCCTGGCCAACACCTACCTCGTGCTGCACCTGCACAAGTCCGACCCGGACGAGATCGTGGACATCCTGCTAGAGAAGATGCTGCATGACGTCAAAGATGGCAAGGTCATGGAGCAGGCCAAGGGATCCATCTTCACGCACGACAAAAGTCAGTGGTTTTGGTTTTGACGATGTTACGTTGATTTGTCTACGTGTTGTTGTTGTTGTTGTTGTTGTTGTTGTTGTTGTTGTTGTTGTTGTTGTTGTTGTTGTTGTTGTTGTTGTCGGTTTGATAGTGATAACAGATTGCATGCGAGATATGAACGAATTTCAGGGCACAAGCTCAAGAAAGTTTTGAACCCAGTGCAGGGCGCATATAAATTGCATAAATAATAAAAAATGAAACAAGAATGTCTTCTGTAATTTCTTGGAAGCGGCCACTGGCTAGACATAAGCATATGATTACCTTTTGCGCGCGTACACACATGCACGCAAGCACGCCGTGTGAACAGTTTAAATAAATCAAATGGATATCCATCTGTGAATGTTCTCTCTTTTCTTGAGACTGTTGTGCAGACCATGGTTTCGGTGAGTTTTGAGATAAGGTGCAACTGTTTTTGATTTGTCATCACGAATATTTACGAAATTGAAGTAGGTGTCAGGTGTCCTTTGGTTATAAATAAAGAGGCGCTTCTGAATCCCTTCATGCCCATTCTCCCCACATCTTGGGTTTGCTACTTTTTGAGGAAAAGTTATCTGACGCGACAAAATTTCAAACACACACACACATACACACACACACACACACACACACTCACACACACACACACACACACACATAATGGTCATTCTTCTTTTTTACAGCAGTATACATACCGAGGAGAGAAAAATATGCTTTTTTTCATGATTTGAATATCAGTGGAGAAATCCTTCGGAACTGATCATAATAAAAAAAAAATTAAAGTTCAACACTCGAAGTTAACAGCAGAAACCCACTGTAACCAGGGTGGGATGTGTATCGTTTTTGCAGCGCTGCTCTTCGTTTCCACGCTTCAAGGCTTAGGTTTGTCAGTCTAGATGTATGGTTGGTCACTGTGGTCAAAACTGTGTCCTGCACTTAGTAAAACGTGTTCGTGGGTGTGTCTCTTCTTACACTTAACCCTCAGTCTCATCTCACGGTTTCCGATGACAGGAAACACGTGTAGATGTTTCTGTTCGAAAAAGCAAGGGCATTCACTCCTTCGCAACGCTTACAAACCCGACAGCGTTATTTCCGGAATTCGTCTTTGTCATTGACTCCTATGGAGACAGTATTTATTTATTTTTTATTTTATTTACGAGGATTTATATCGCGCACGTATCTCACCACACAAGGCGACTCAAGGCGCATATCTATTAATGCCGTGTGAGATGGAATTGTTTACACAATATATCAAGCATTCACATCGGCCAGTAGATCGACTGCCTTTAGGCGCTGCATCCACCTTTCACGGCCTATTATTCCAGGTCACACGGGGTACATTACAATCTACGGAATAGAACGGCAAACCGATCTGCATTTTGATTTTGTACCTATTTTATTTTTGACATCCCTTCAAAACCCCGCCCACCCCCTCACCCCATCCCACCCACCCCCTCCCCCACCCCCGCCCCCACACATACACACAATCCTGTTTTAAATTTCTCCTTGATTGGTTTATTTAATTATTCATACTTTTGACTTTCGAGCAAGGTACAACCTGCGCTTGGGTGCTTTGTTTGCTGATCTTTGACCTGTTATGACTTTCACACTCACCTTTGGAAGTATTGTACACTTTACTCTTAGATTAATGTTCTCGTTGGTCAACTGTAACGCTTCTTGGAAATGCATAATTCCTTGTGGCTTTGTTCGTGTGTTTGTCTCTTTCATTTGCTTGATTGCCGAATTGTTGTTCTTTCTTTCAAAAGGATGAAATTCGCTTGTTCATTTCTATGCTTGTTGTTCTCTCAGGTGCCAGGAGACTGGTTCCGAATAGCCTGCTCTCCGCACCATCTCTATTACACATGTCGTATGCATTTAGAGCGCTTACTTCCCTTTGTCAGATCTTTCTTTCTTTTGTTCTCTCTTTTTTGTGGTGCTGTGCTTCACACTTTTACCAGGAATATCCTGATTAAAAAAACAATCTTACAGTAATATTCATGTTTTCAGTTACTCGTTGATAACTTCCTATAATGTGTACATCTCAATCAAAGCAAAACCCCATCTTTTAAAGCATCTGTGCACTAACTTATAACGAAGAACTTTTCTCTTTCTGGCTCGTCTGTTAAAATAGTTTTCTGTCTGTCATAATCCGATCCTCGTTGACATATGTATATATATGTCGTTGATATATAGCCTACTCCTTCTCTGTCAATTTTGATCTGACTCTTAAGAAAAGATGTACGGAACTCTCGTAAGAAAATAATTGTGAGAATTTATTGTTTAGGTCATAGTTGACAATTGATTAGAAAATAATGGGGAGCAAACGTCACCAGAGTAATATTGAGGGAAGCTATCGCAGATTATTAGGTTTGAAGACGTCGAGGTCGAGGTTTGTTGTAAATGAATCAAAATCGTGACAAAAACAAACTTTCAATTACAAATTCGATCCATTCCGAAAACGTGGCTTCTTCTTCTAGGACGTGACCAAAAGGATAAAGAGAGAATTATATGAAACTGAAATTGAATTTTACCCGAAATAAACACGTGAAAACGAAGGGGGTGGACGGATAAATCTTCAAAGAGTTAGCACTCACACTCACACATACGCACAAGAAAGACATATAGATCTGAAAAGTAGCGAACTTACCCATTTCATTTCAGTGCATCAGATGAGCCGAACAATCCAAGGGACGGCACTCTTCACTGGAGACATGCTGGATTACGACCAGAACTGGATCTGTGCCATGTGAGTATAAACCCTTTGGGAATAAGAGCATCTCCCTTTCGACGGGAACATCTTTCGGGCCAATAGACGTACGCATGATTGTCGAGAATTTGATCAGTACGGTCAGTGGGGAAAAAACTACGACGAGAAAAATACCTAGACTACTTTTCTTCACAAGCCCATCCCGAAGCCGATCCAGTATTTTGACACATGATGACTGTTTTGGTCAGTAAACCTTGAAAAAAGCATTTGTTTTAAATGTATAGGTAAACTTAATTAACGGTGTGACGGACGCGTGTGAAGCATTTTTTAATCATGGATGTTCAAATGCTGTGTGGAGTAATCTCATTTTTCTGAAAAAATACCAAGTTTGTTTGAGAACCGTCGAAGTGACTCAGCAGAAGTGCAGTGTCAACTTCCGAGGGTAGCCTACCGCAGCGACCCGACATCCCTCCCTGGAGCGTCTGTAAAATCGACAGGTCTGGCAGCGGAACGAAATTCAGATGTGGATGGAGCAGCGAATGCAGGGACGGGGCGGCGTGAGAGAATACCGGAACAAGGAACAGGTGTAAAGGACAACAAAAAAAAAAAAACAAAAAAAAAAAAAAAAAGTTTGTTTGAGAATACTCAAGTGCAACAAAGGGTTCCCCGGTCTGGTCACGTGAAGCTTGCCTCAGTGTGTTTATGCAAAAGTAAGAGAAAACAAGAGACAGAAACTCTCTCACAACCCATAAAGACCCGACAGAGGTTTTTGTCCCAGCCGAATTCGTCTATTACTGAAAACCGACATTTGTGTGATTTGGTGAGGTTACAACATCGCGGAACTTCCACGTCAAGGCTCGCAAGTTGAACAATTTATTCCCCCGAAAGCGGCGTATGGCTGCCTGAATGGCGGGATAAAAACGGCCATACACGTAAAAACCCACTCGTGCAAAAACATGAGTGAGCGTCAGAGTTTCAGCCCATGAACGAAGAAGAAGAAGAAGAAGAATTTATAACTCGCTTTTTTTTTTTTTAGAAAGAAAGGGGTGTGGGGATGAACACGTAGTATTGATTGTTTGGTTGATTGATGGATTGGTTGCAGGTGCTCTTTGCCGGCAATCAACGAGGCCCGAGTGGGGATCGTTACCCTGTCCACGCCGACCAACTTGCAGAGGAACTGCCAGGACTGTCGTTTCATTGTCCTCATCCTCACACCCGCCAAAGTGGTCAGTGCATGGGTCACTTTTATCTTTTCAGGATCATCTCTCCTGTTAATTTGAACGATATCATTTGCAACAGACGAGGTAGGGGTGGATTCGTTGTTAGTCGGATTTTTGAGTATGTTATGTTCCGGGTATGTGATTTTTTTTCCAGATCCTCTCTAGTTTTACTTAGAACGATATATGTTTTGCAATCGATGGAGGATGAATTCGTTTTTAGTCGGATTTTTCAGTAGGTCTCTCTCTTCCGTTTACTCTCTCTCTCTCTCTCTCTCTCTCTCTCTCTCTCTCTCTCTCTCTCTCTCTCTCTCTCTCTCTCTCTCTCTCTCTCTCTCTCTCTCTCTCTCTCTCTCTCTCTCTCTCTCTCTCTCTCTCTCTCTCTCTCTCTCTCTCTCTCTCTCTTCTGTAGTTGAGTGTGTGTTAAGATGGCTTGCGATCCATCTGTTCTTTATTTTTTGTCTTCGTAACTGTTTGGCCTTCGGTTACAAAACAAACAAGTCGCGTAAGGCGAAAATACAATATTTAGTCAAGTAGCTGCCCTTTTTCAGCAAGACCGTATACTCGTAGCATCGTCAGTCCACCGCTCATGGCAAAGGCAGTGAAATTGACAAGAAGAGCGGGGTAGTAGTTGCGCTAAGAAGGATAGCACGCTTTTCTGTACCTCTCTTTGTTTTAACTTTCTGAGCGTGTTTTTAATCCAAACATATCATATCTATATGTTTTTGGAATCAGGAACCGACAAGGAATAAGATGAAAGTGTTTTTAAATTGATTTGGACAATTTAATTTTGATAATAATTTTTATATATTTAATTTTCAGAGCTTGTTTTTAATCCGAATATAACATATTTAAATGTTTTTGGAATCAGTAAATGATGAAGAATAAGATAAACGTACATTTGGATCATTTTATAAATTTTTATTTTTTTTTACAATTTTCCGATTTTTAATGACCAAAGTCATTAATTAATTTTTAAGCCACCAAGCTGAAATGCAATACCGAACCCCGGGCTTCGTCGAAGATTACTTGACCAAAACTTCAACCAATTTGGTTGAAAAATGAGGGCGTGACAGTGCCGCCTCAACTTTCACGAAAAGCCGGATATGACGTCATCAAAGACATTTATAAAAAAAATGAAAAAAAACGTTCGGGGATTTCATACCCAGGAACTCTCATGTCAAATTTCATAAAGATCGGTCCAGTAGTTTAGTCTGAATCGCTCTACACACACACACACACAGACACACACACAGACAGACAGACAGACAGACACACATACACCACGACCCTCGTTTCGATTCCCCCTCGATGTTAAAATATTTAGTCAAAACTTGACTAAATATAAAAAGAGAAAAAAAAAGACTGGTTTTAAAATCCACGTGTCTTCATACTGATAGTAAAAGCCGTATCTGAAGTGTTTTGACAACAACAGACTGGAAACGGAAACAATTTGTTTTCTGAATTACCCGTAACTGAACGACAGTGCTGCTTCTGGACAATTGAAAATGACCAATCGCTTTGACCAGAAGGTTGACACCGACACACAAAGTACCGCGTTATCAGGTCCAATTCTTGATTATCAGACCCAGTTCTGATGACTAAAAGCCTGTCACGACAAAGCCAGACCAGATGTTTTCATAGCAAAAAATGGCATAAAATGTCCTGGTGAGTCGCGATTCTATTGAATGGCTTCTAAGCTCCTCTTCCGTTTCGCCTTATCTTTGCGCATGCGTGGGTGAAATGTCAAGGTTTCGTTTTAAAATCGTGACAAAGAAGGTCGTTAGTTTTAGTACTGCATCTCTGCGTGTTTTTGCCTCCGAGCTGAAACGAGAATGCAAACAGTGACAATATTTGACAAAGCGGGGCTAAATTGAGGATACGTTGATAGAACAAGTAAAGAGCGTAGTCTTAAAAGTGGAAATGCCAAAAGAGATAATTGTTTGAAAACAGAGAAACTATTATTGTGTAGAGTGCCTTTAAGTTAACGCGCAAGCTCCCTCATAGCTCCCTCAACCTATTTTTGTTTAATAAGTGAGTTTAAATAGTTAGTCAAGCAGTCCATTAATCAACAACTCAGGCAACAAATGATTGAGTGATGACATTTGGTTAAACCCGTTATTTGTTAAGTCCCTCTCTTCCTTTTGTTAACTTCTGAGTGTATATATGTGCTTTCTTATTCTTTTAGCTCTTTCGTGTTCTGGTTGTGTCTCTCATTCTCGTCAGTATTAACATTCAAATTCATTTAAGAAGAAACCATCGAAGTCGATCATTTTCATCATTCTCAATGACTCTTCCTATTCATGCATCCATCCGTCAATCATGTCTCTCTCAGTCAAGTTATTGCAACTTGTCTTTCCCTCAACACAGAAAGGAACGACTCAATGCTCCACAAGCCGGACAACAACTTTAATTTCTGCACATCTCCTACCCATCCCTATTCTTTTTATTCCTCTTCTTCCCCTCCTTCCTTCCTTTTACTGTCTTTCTTTATAATGATTATGCAACGTTTATTATGTTATTAATAAGTTTGGTTTATTTAGACGAATTGTTCAGCCGTTACCGCCTTACGTTGTACTGTCCATGCAGGAACCCCACTATAAGCTTCTAGCTTGTTGCCTGTGTATTTTGTATACATGTCATGATTGTAGCTTTTGTTAAATAAACTTATGTTTAAACCAGAAAGGAACAAAGAACGAGTACGAGAAAGCCCGCACGTTCAGCACGCTTTTTGCTGACCTGGATTTCCGCAACCAGCTCCTTGACGCACGAACGGAGACGGATTTCAAGGAGCTTGTGGCCAGTAATGCCAAAGCTCTCGCCCAGAAACACAGCGACGCGCGACTGGCGGAGGCGAAAGAAGAGGAAAAGGTGAGAAGGATTTAGAGATTAGATGGGGTGGGCATTGGGGTAGGGGTGGGGGGGGGAGAGATATAGAGAGAGAGTGCGCGCGCGCGCGCGCGCGTGTGTGTGTGTGTGTGTGTGTGTGTGTGTGTGTGTGTGTGTGTGTGTATGACAAGAAGACGAAAGCAAAAAATGAACACATAGGAATACTTGATAGTGTAGTCAGTTAATATTTGGCTACTTTGAGAATTAACAAGTCGCGTAAGGCGAAAATACAATATTTAGTCAAGTAGCTGTCGAACTCACAGAATGAAACTGAACGCAATGCAACGCAGCAAGACCGTATACTCGTGGTCCACCGCTCACGGCATAGGCAGTGAAATTGACAAGAAGAGCGGGGTAGTGGTTACGCTATGCTGCATAGCACGCTTTTCTGTACCTCTCTTCGTTTTAACTTTCTGAGCGTGTTTTTAATCCAAACATATCATATCTATATATTTTTGGAATCAGGAACCGACAAGGAATAAGATGAAAGTGTTTTTAAATTGATTTCGAAAAAAAAAATTTGATAATAATTTTTATATATTTAATTTTCAGAGCTTGTTTTTAATCCGAATATAACATATTTATATGTTTTTGGAATCAGCAAATGATGGAGAATAAGATAAACGTAAATTTGGATCGTTTTATAATTTTTTATTTTTTTTTACAATTTTCAGATTTTTAATGACCAAAGTCATTAATTAATTTTTAAGCCACCAAGCTGAAATGCAATACCGAACCCCGGGCTTCGTCGAAGAGTACTTGACCAAAATTTCAACCAATTTGGTTGAAAAATGAGGGCGTGACAGTGCCGCCTCAACTTTCACGAAAAGCCGGATATGACGTCATCAAAGACATTTATCAAAAAAATGAAAAAAACGTTCCGAGATTTCATACCCAGGAACTCTCATGTCAAATTTCATAAAGATCGGTCCTGTAGTTTAGTCTGAATCGCTCTACACACACACACACACACACACACGCACGCACACACACACATACGCACATACACCACGACCCTCGTTTCGATTCCCCCTCGATGTTAAAATATTTAGTCAAAACTTGACTAAATATAAAAAGATGTTGAAGGGAAAGCTTTGCCCCCAACTACCCCCGTCATCCTTCACACTAAACCCCAATATCAACTCTCCACCATTACCAATGGTTGGTCGGTCACCTCTAGGGTACGTATGTACTGGTGGGCCACATTTTCAACTTAAAGGCCAACATCCAAAAGAATTTTTCTCCTGGAGCGACCTAAACTTGAACCCGTCGCTATTCTTGCATGTCTCTTTACTTCGTGCTGCACGCAAAAATCGAGCGACTTCCTTGCCGCGTGGATTGACGAAGCTATTTTATTCTCGTGACTGAAAACACGGCAGTGCGTGCAGTTTTTGACGAGCCGCAGGAGCGGCGACTCATATGGGCCCGTATGTTTATGGGGGAAGTTCGCGACAACTCCCGAAGTTTTGAGTGACATCGGAAGTACTTGCCTCACTTTCGTATGCATGGGCCGGAAAAAGGGTTTACCTCGAAGCAAAGCGAGGAAGTAACTCAGGGTAATTTGCGACTACTTCTAAAGTTTTGAGTGACATCGGAAGTACATCCTCACTTTCGCATGCATGGGACGAAAAAAGAGTTTACTTTGGAAGCTAACGAGGAAGTAAATGAGGGTAAATGTACTACAGCCAGACCCAGTAGTAAACACGCTACTTCCACAGTTTCTCAGTGCAAAAAGGCAGGGCTTTTCTTCAGTTTTTCATGTCAAACCGAGCTGACGCTCCAAAAGAGAGAAAATAGAGGGAAAAGTCGTATCTTCTGCATGCATTTCGTGCAAATTTCCCTGAATACAAACCTGAGTTGCCAGCTTTGACTTTTGTTTGTTGATCTGGGTCATTGGCCACCACTCTTTCATTCCCGCTTATACGAGGGGGTTACTGTGTTTCTATGAAAATGGGCGTCGTTGTGTGCATGTGTGAGTGTGTGTGTGTGTGTGTGTGTGTGTGTGTGTGTTTGTGTGCGTGCGTGCGTGTGTGTGTGTGCGTGTGTGTGTGTGTGTGTGTGTGTGTGTGTTCGAGTGTTTAAGTGTAAGTTTCTGCTATTTTTTTTTGTCATTGCTTTATCTGTGTGTGTGTGTTGGTGTGTGTGTGTGTGTGTGTGTGTGTATGTATTTGTGCGAGTGCCTGTCTGCCTGTGTGTGCGTGCGTGCGGGTATAATTGTGTGTCTGTTCCTTCATACGTTTGTTTGCGTGTTCGCGCGTGCCGTGTGTGTGTGTGTTTGTGTGTGTGTGTTTGTGTGTGTGTGTGTTTTCGATGTTATGTGTGTGTTCGACGGTGTGTGTGTGTTCGACGGTGTGTGTGTGTTCGACGGTGTGTGTGTGTGTGTGTGTTCGACGTTATGTGTGTGTTCGACGGTGTGTGTGTGTGTGTGTGTGTGTATGTGTGTGTGTGTGTGTGTACCCACTCCCCACACTATGATGAGCTGACTATATTTGCGCCTTGATATTTTATTCATGTTCTTACGTTTTATGCTGTTTATTGTGATTCACCACACCCGAGTTTATCGTAATTGAGATAATAAAGTGTTCTATGTCTATGTATTATGTCTAATACACATGCACACACGCACGTAGACTACAAAAATCCAATCTTGACTTTGAACTTTATATAAACGTACATCCTCTTCACAATTAACGAGGACAAACGTAATTTACAAACACCTAAGTACAACAATTTTTCTGTTTTAAAAATTCGGACACACATTTTCTCAAATAATGTGAAATTCGCTGAACTTATCTTCTTTTCACTACACCTTATATCTTGATTCCCCAAAAATGGAGTTCTGCCTTTTTAAATTTACCAGTAACACAAACATTCGCTCTGACCAAACTAGTTTTGTCCAGCAGTTTTACCGATACACAATCATTAAAAAAACACTTCAAAAAGAGTTTTAAGTTAACCGACTTCGCTACCACATAAACAACCTTTTTTTATTGTCCCCAACATTCTGGTCAACGAAATCATTATTATAGACAGTCATTCTATTTAAGGACAATCATCACAGCTTTCGTTCAACCAGTTAAAAACAACAATTATAGTAAAAGCTACAGCTCGATCAACGTTTGCCCATTTACGAACTCGCGATGAGATTTGTTTCTTCTGGTCACCAAGCCTACCGTTTACAAACGCATGCGCACTAATTGGGATTCCCCCAATTTTCTCGACCTTGACCTCAGAACTCTCGAAGCCACTACTTCGGCGTTCAATTTAGCTCGTGCATACCGAGTAGCTGGCAACTTTGCTTTCGAAGTTCCCACTTCCAATGTCAAGGGCCTCTCGCTTGACATAATTATACGACGATATCGCATCTCAAGGGTCCTTACCCATCCAAAAGAAACCTCCAGCGCATACTACAATTGCTGGACATTCCGTTTTTAAAGGCAGCTCATTTGGAAATGATCTCAGACACAATATCGAAGACGTGAAATGCGTCAATCGAGCAACTGTCGTAACTTGGCTACAATGAGACGGTCTCCTACCTTGCACCATAGACACGGACTGTGACATTCTTGTTTAATTTAGGTGAAATGCTTAAAACAGAGTGACTCAAAAGCGACAGTTCGATCAGTTACTGACCGAAAAAAACGTGCTCGAGTCATTCGGCGAAGGTGGCGAGCTTTCAAACCAGCACGACTGAATAACTCAGAATGCCTTTTTTCATCATGCCTCTATTCTACACGAGTAACATAGTGCAGTGGTAACGGTTCCGGACTCTCGTTCATTCGCTCCGGGTTCAAGTTCCGCCGGGAGCTATATATATTTTTTTATTAATCTTTTCCTTTTTAAGCCTCCGCAATTGCATTCCGGCTGCAAAAACCGGGTTTTGCCTCTGTGTTAATTTTATTCATTTGCAAAAGAAACCTTCCTATGCTTTGAAAAAATCATATCATGTCTTGACTTTCAACTGTACGCGCGTGTGTATATGTGTGTCACTACGGTGAGTATGTGTGTGTGTGTGTGTGTGTGTGTGTGTGTGTGTGTGTGTGTGTGTGTGTGTGTGTGTGTGTGTGACGTGTCACTTGTGTTATCATAGTTTCAGTGTGTGTATGAGTGTAGATTGAGAGAGAATGAGAGAAAGTGAGTGTGTGGTTATTTGTTTGTGACTGTGTGCGTGCGTGTATGGGTGCGTGTGTGTGTGTATATGTGTGCGCGCGAGCGCGCGCGTGTGTGTGTGTGTGTGCAGTGTGTGGTGTGTGTGTGTGTTTATGTGTGCCGTCAGTGTCACTTGTGTCATAGTGTCAGTATGTGCATGAGTGTACGTTTGTCTGTGTGTGCATGTGTCGTAAGAGAGAGAGAGCGACACTTCTTTGGCAATTTTGGACCAGACAGCGTCTTTATGTTTAACAGTTAGACTGTTCTGTAAACTTGGCCTTTACTGTGTTTTTTTCTAATTAACTTCTGAAATTTGGACAGAATAACCGTTCTTTCGTAAAACACTTCTGTCAAGAGTACAGCAATTTCACCATCTGAAAAAGGTGCAGAACGCCCCTCCGTGTCTACTTTCTTTTTGAGCGGCACACGTGCCTTGCCATTTTCGTTGACTGCCATGTTGATAGAAACGTGCGCATGCGTATTAGTAGGGATTCCCCCAATTTCCCCGACCTTGACCTTAATACTCTCGCTGTCACTACTTTGGCGTTCAAGTCGGTTCATGCATTGTGAACAGTTAGAAAGTTGACTTCGGGAGTTCCCACTTCGAAAAGAGGCCTCTACTTCCAGTGTTTCTTACTTCTAGTTCATGCATACGGGCCATGGTCTCGGCTCGAAAGCTGTCTGTGGAGGCTGCGTGCTATAATTAGCTGACCTGCTGCGCGAGCAGTTACTGCAGACTTTTGAGATAACTTTGTAACACGTTTTATTTTATGCTCCTCAAGAATACAACTTTGGGCAACGTGCCACGTAAAACTACACGCAACAAGGATTCAGTAGGTACCAAACATGCCTTGGTCAGAAGTAGAATGTAAATGAATCTTTATAAAGAAGTAGGCTACTTCAAACGACAGCCACAGCCACGGTTGGGTTCACGGCATCAAACCGATGCGACTCTCCGTCATATCATACACGTAATATATCAAATAGATGACTAATAAACATGTAAACTACATGTATACGTCTATGGTCGGACATAAGAAAGGAGAGCTTCCCCCGGGCCTGTGCATGTGTTGTTCGTTGTGCGTGTGTAAATGTACACAACAAACTGACGACAAAACTGAGACAGACCTCTTTCGCTTCAGTCTTGCAGAATTTAAAGACGAATACAGGTAAATCGTGCATTATACTAACTGTTTGGTAAAAGTATCAAACGTTTCTTTTTATAATGGAAGATGCCATCAGTCCAAGTTGTCAAATGAAATCAAAGATGACAGAAACAGAAGTTTTCCATACAAATGTTGGTGTTTCAAAGGAAGTTGGCATTCTTTCAGATAATGATATAGACGAGGTGGCTGTTTGTTATGAAGTTTCAACAAGCCAACATTCAAATGATTTTACTTCATCTACAGATTTTTTAAATTCAGCACTTTATAACTGTCATTATGAACTTGGAATCAGAGAGAGACCGTCTTTCCATTGTCATTCATGCCATAGATTTTTGTTTCAGAATCAATGTTTCACATGGCGTTCACAAGAGAGCATGCGAAGTTTCCGACAGTCTTTAGGATTTGTAAAAAAAGGCCGTGTTTTGCTGTACATGCAAAAACTACCTGTCAAAAGGGAAAGTGCCTAACAGATTGCAACAACATTCCTATTTTAAGCTCAGCCACACGCCGACATGGAAGTTCAATGGTACTTTCAAACTTTTTCTTCTCTTCGTCGTATTTGATTTCTTTCTATTTCACAAGTCGAGTGCATATGATTTCGGCTCGTGTTCATCGTGAGATGGACTTAGTTTCTTGTATTCTGTGGGTTCGACAGATTAACTAAATGTTGTAATTTCGCCTTACGCGACTTGTTCTCTCTCTGTTGGCAGCGTGTAATGCAGCTGGTTAGAAATTAGAGTATTATTTTGCAAAGTGTGTACCAAAAGTTTGTCATGAGCTGCTTTAGGTTTGGGGTGTGGGTTGGTTTGATATTTCCTCCTTGCAGATCAAATCTGTATTCATTTTTGATGTTGTGTCTTATTTTGTGAAAGGAAACATGCAGACTGACTGAACGCATATATATAATTATGTAACTCATAAACACATGGGTGTAGTTATGTTCAAGAACACACACACACACACACACACTCACACACACACACATACACACACACACACACACACACACACACACACACACACACACACACACACACACACACACACACAACTGTGTAGATGTATCGTACACCTGATATATTAAATTGAAGTTCACGAAGAAATCGTTTTATTTCTGTGTCATTCAACATCTATCAGACAAATTGAAACTGGTACAAATATTCAATAATGTTGCGATGTGGAAATGTATGGCATTCCGTTTGTCAAATAATTATTTGGATACTTTTTCATGTTTTTTTCACAAATGGACATGATATCGCAAAAGATAGACAACGGCAAGATCATTCAAGTATGTACATGCTTGTTGATGTCTACTTAGGCGATGCTCAGAACACTAGTTAGATCTTCCGAGATTAAAAAATGACGATGATCTGTAAACAAACCAGGACAAGGAAAGAAAGACAAAACGTATTTGAAAACAAATCATACTATACAGATTGACAAACTGAAACTTCGAACTCTGTTGATATTTCACGGGAGATGAGGTATGGTGCAAACGTATATAATTATACTGACTACATTTTGTTACGTGTGTGAGTGTGTGTGTGTGTGTGTGCCAGTGTGTGTATGAGTGTGTGTGTGTGTGTGTGTGTGTGCGCGTGTGTGTTGAGCAATTGAGACCAAACTACTGGACCGATCTGTCGAACCCACAGAATAAAACTGCACGCACTGCAGTGTTTTCAGTCACGAGAATAAAATAGCTTCGTCAATCCACGCGGCAAGGAAGTCGCGCAATTTTTGCGTGCAACACGAAGTAAACAGACATGCAAGAAGAGCGACGGGTTCAAGTTTAGGTCGCTCCAGGAGAAAAATTCTTTTGGATGTTGGCCTTTAAACGTTTTTCTCGCAGGCTAAGGTGAAATGCGGCTTCATGAAAGGTCTCATTGGCGACCTTCGTCGTCGTCTGCCTCACTACGTCGCCGACTACAAAGATGGTAAGGAAGATACAGCTTTGTAGTTCTTTATCTTTATTTTCGACGGTTGACCAGCGGAGCGCCGTGACATGAGAGAGAGAGAGAGAGAGAGAGAGAGAGAGAGAGAGAGAGAGGGAGAGAGAAAGAGAGAGAGAGAGAGAGAGGGGGGGGTGGGGGAGGGGGGATGAGGGGGGGGGAGGGGCTTAATTGGAGCCCGCGGTGGGTCAAGAAATTCAAAGAATTGTCAAAATGGGATCAAAGATTCACGAAGGAAAAAGATTCTGACTTATCTCGATTTTTGATAGTGGAAAAGTGGACCCTAATGATATTGCACAGAGAGGGATGAGTGAGAGAGAAAAGAGAGGGAGAGAGAGGGAGAGATACTGGGGGGGGGGAAGTTGGGGTGAGAGAGGGGTGTTGCGTCAGAGTCGTATCAAGTAGGCTTACTTCAAAGCAATGGTCGAATAGGGTCAAATATTTAGAAGAAAACAATGTAACCTTACTGTCATATCTCGATTATTGATTGTGAGACAGTGGAGAGTGATTTTATCAGAGAGAGAGAGAGAGGGAGAGGACGGAGAGAGATACAGACAGACAGATAGACAGACAAACAGAGACAGAATTAGAGATAGAGAGACAGACAGAGGGCAGTTACGGATAGGTTAAAGGCACAGTAAGCCTCCCGTAAACCATCACAGAGCTCCCCGAGCGTCTACATACAGTACACGCATACTTCCATTTGAACGCTCACCGAACGGGAACATCCTGGCTGCTTTCTGTCGAGCGTGAGAAATTTTCAAAGAATTTATTTTCGTGGACTTGCTTCTCTACAACAATGGCGCCTCGTTTTGGTGCTGGACGGCTGTTATGAATATTCAATACTGGAAATCACGCCCGGACAGTAACCCTCCCGTAAACCATCACAGATACTGTCAGGCTTTTACACACAGTACAAACACCCTTCCATTTGAACGCTCACCAAACGGGAACATCCTAGGTGCCCTACGTAAAGAGCGAGCAATTTTTAAAGAATTAATTTTGCAGATTATCTCGAACACTTTTTGGACCCATCCTGAACTCAGGTCAAAAATTAGTTACTTCCCTTCGGGTCTCATTCTATCGATGTAAACTGGCCATAGCCGTGGATCGATGATTATCAGAATGTTTTTGGACCGTGGTGCGTTTTTGCGCTAGACCTAACTTTTAAAATCTAAATAATGAATTGACAACTTGTTACACAAACATTCTTTCATCATAAAAGAATTATTTTTTCATCAAGACAAGATCAGTACAATTCGAAGTTGTGAAAGTTTGAAAAAAGAAAAGCCCGGAAGCAGGGTCACGCAAGGGTCGTAGCAGACGACGGTTTATGCATATCGCCGTTCCTCTCAACAGTCAAAAGCCATCGTTAGAGTTCTTGTGAACCACAGCCGTTTGTTTCGTGCATAAAAACGTGCTATTGTAGATAAGCTCACATCGAGTCGCATTCAAATGACGAACTGACGACTACATTGTGAAAAAGGGAAACTGGATCACACGGGTTCACGATGGCTCAGGGGTAAGATAAACCACGCAAAAATAAATTCTTTGAAAATTGTTCGCTCTTTACGGAGGGCACCTAGGATGTTGTCAATCGGTGAGTGTTTAAATGAAAGGGTGTTTGTACTGTGTGTAAAAGCCTGACCGTATCTGTGATGGTTTACGGGAGGCTTACTGTGCCTTTAAAGGTACTGAACTTGTCAAATCCAGGTGCACGGAGCCCCTGGGGCTTTTAGTCATACCTCAGGCAGCTATCCGTTAGAAGAACTGCCAAGTTTCATTGACTTGCACCCAAAGAGTCAAGAACTGCGATTTTTTTACGAATTAATTTCGTACTCGGACCCGGCTGGTCTTGGCCTATTTTTACACCCCCGGTATAGGGGTGTGTATAGGATTCGGTCGATGTGTTTGTTTGTGTGTTTGTGTTCGCATATAGATCTCAAGAATGAACGGACCGATCGTCACCAAACTTGGTGAACAGGTTCTATACATTCCTGAGACGGTCCTTACAAAAATTGGGACCAGTCAAACACACGGTTAGGGAGTTATTGGTGGATTAAGATTCTACAAAGACTTATAGAGGGACATATTAATGGTCAAAGGGAAATAACCTTCTCAGTTGGTGGCAGTGAGAATGGTTATTTCCCTTTGACCAACGGGGGTGTTTTTCCTACCTCGAAGGAATTTCTTGTTGGATCTAAATTTAGATCAGGTGATCACCACATCATGCACAAAAAGACACGTCACTAGCAAACTATGTCAGACGTCATCATGAGTTTGTGTAAAACAAAATGGAGGCCGGAATCACTCAGTTGAATCGAACTCCGAACAAACACCACGTAGTAACTAGGTTAATTTATACACTCGCGTGAACAGGAAACTGTCGAGCTTCACAGATGTCGTCGTTGGGTAGTTTTGGGTTTGTTTTACTACCATAGGAGGATTTTTGAACTGTAAATGGCCTGTCAAAATGGTTGTGTGATGTGTCTAGTGTGTTGGCGAAGTGTTTTGTGCTTGTCACCTCTCGCTTTCAGCCCTCACCGCTGGCTAGCACCGTCCTTTTCAGGACAACGCGAAAAGAGAGCAGCTTGCGTCAGTCTCTCCTGCCAGTACATAACCTCTCCACAGCAAGCCCTTTGTAGTGCCTCCATCGTGGCGACAGGCGTGAACTGGGTACTGAAAGGCCCCAGGCTGAACTACAAGGACTCGGAGGAGGTTGGCCCCTAGACGTGTGGCATGCAGGCCCACCGGCGTGTGGATACGCCCTGGTGCCCACGAACCAACCCCCAACTATGGGTTAAATAGCCGGGCAGGACAGGCTCGTCAACCCTGGAAGGCAGCTGTCCTAGGAGAAGATCACTCCAAAATTAAAACGAGGGCAGAGGAGGCTCACTATCCCTGCAAGGAAACTCCTCTAGGAGAAGGACCACTCCAAATTTAAACCCACGTAGTCCCCCGAAGACGGAAGACATCGGCCATTAGGCGGGGAGCAGACCGGATGTCTACGCTTACTACGACAAATGATTGTGTCTAGGTCGAATGTTCGTGATGGTGTCGCCTCTATGGAACCCAGCCAGGTAGAGGCGGTGCCGGGCTCTATGCCTCAAAGGAGCCCACCCCCAGCGACTGGCAGCTCCCACCCTTCTGAGATCGCCAGGGAAGGACGGAGTAATGCGACTGGCAACTTCACCCTTATGCATTGGAACGCAGAGGGAGTGAGAAACAAAAAACAAGACCTTCAACAATTCCTGAAGACCCACAGCATCGACATCTGCTGCGTCCAGGAAACTCATCTGAATGAGAACCACCGCTTCACAATGAGAGGGTATGAAAGCTTCCGTTTGGACAGAGCCGGTGGACCCAAAGGCGGCGTTCTCACGCTTGTTAAAAACACCATCCCAGCAGCTGAAGTCTACAGGTCGAACGATGACTCCTCGGAACTCCTGGGGATCAAAGTTTTCACCGAGGACAAAGCAATGACCTTCTTCAACCTCTACTCCCCTCCGACCAAACCTCTGCATCTTCAGCATCTTCAGCCTGCCTCCGAACATTGGCTCATTGCAGGAGATTTTAACAGCCACTCTCCTAGTTGGGGCTATGCTGAACTGGACAGGAAGGGTGAAGACCTTGAAGACTGGATGTCTGAAAACAACCTGATCCTCCTGAATAGACCGGATGACCCTCCCACCTACTACTCCAGGTCCTGGCGCACCACTAGCACCCCAGACTTGGCCATCGCTACAGACGATATTGCCAGCATCGCACAGCGAGAGGTGAACCAGCAGCTTGGAGGAAGCGACCACAAACCAGTCATCATCCAACTTCAAGAACAAGTGAGAACCACCAGGCAGAAACTGAAACCAAGCTGGAACTATAAGAAAGCCAGATGGAACGATTTTGAACGAAAACTGGATGAGAACTGCAGGAAACTAGATCTCCAAGACGAAAACCTGAACGACCAAGCGGAACACTTCACAGCAGCTGTCCTGAAAGCAGCAAAAAAGACCATACCTAGGGGACGCCGCCGCGACTACAAGCCTGGATGGAATGACCATCTTCAACAACTTCATGATGCTGTCTGCACAGCCAGAGAAGCCATGGAGGAAAACCCAACTGATGAACTTGTGACAGCCCACAACAAAGCCAAAGCCGAATTCACCAAGGTGAAACTACAGCAACTCAGAAACAGCTGGCATGAGAAAACACAGTCCCTTAGCATGGATAAAGACACCTTCAAACTGTGGCAGCTCACCAAAACTCTGAACAACGACCGACCAGAGAAGAGACAGACAGTCTTAGAAGCCAACGGAGAGTTTCAGACGGGCAAAATAGCAGCAAACACCCTTGCCAGGATGTACCAACAAGACAGCACAGTAACTTTGCCCAGAGAACGAACCAGAGCAGTACGAGAGCAGCTTCAACAGACTCTCATTCACGACAAGGCCAACAGTTGCATGTCTTCTGCACTCCGTATGGATGAGCTCGAGGAAGCCATCAGAGCCTTGAAATGCAAGAAAGCTCCGGGTCCAGACGGCATCAGCAACGACATGATAAAGCACTTTGGAAACAACGCCAAGCACGCCCTGCTGAAACTCTTCAACCACTCTTGGAGATCTGGTGCAGTTCCTTCTTCATGGAAAAGGGCACACGTCATTCCAATCCTCAAGAAAGGAAAAGACCGAAAGAGCCCAGCAAGCTACAGACCCATCAGCCTACTTAGCTGCCTAGGAAAGCTGATGGAGAGGATCCTGAACCGCAGACTCATATGGCATCTGGAGTCCAACAACATCCTTGCCGCCACTCAGACAGGCTACAGAGGCCAAAGAAACACCGAGGACCAGCTGACGCTCCTGGCGCAAGACATAGAAGATGCGTTTCAGCAGAAGCACAAAGTGGTCGGCGTCTTCTTCGATCTCTCGAAAGCCTTCGACAGAGTGTGGAGGGAAGCCCTGCTCCTGAAAGTGCGCCAGAGCGGCGTCACAGGGAGGATGTACACATGGGTCAAATCCTTCCTTCACGAAAGGTCGGCAAGAGTTGTCCTGGATGGCTACCACAGTGTGAGCGTCAAGATGAGGGAAGGTGTGCCTCAAGGCGGAGTAATTTCACCCACGCTCTTCCTCATCTACATAAATGACATCACCAGCGCCATCCCTCGCCATGTCTCCAACACGCTTCACGCAGACGATCTAGCCATCTGGAGCAGCGCTGAACACACCACCTCAGCCGCTCACCGAATCCAGGACGGTGTAAAGCGCATCCACCAGTGGACCGAAGACTGGGGACTACAGCTCAACAGAGTCAAGTCCGTTGCGACCGTCTTCTCCCTGTCCACATCCAAAGAAAAGGTCAACCTCAAGTTGGGAGAGTCGGCTCTACCACAGGTCGAAACGCCTACCTTTCTCGGCGTCAAGCTGGACTCCCGCCTCACCTGGAAACCACACCTTGAGGAGATCGAGGCGAGAGGCATACGACGACTCGCAATCATGAGAAAGCTCTCAGGAACAACATGGGGCGCCAACTCCCAAATCCTGAAGACAGTGTACACTGGGGCGGTGAGGCCTGTGTTGGAGTATGCATCAAGCTCCTGGAACACAGCAGCCAGGACCAACAAGGCACGACTGGACCGAGTCCAAAACCTCGGCTTGAGGACTGTCCTTGGAGCGATGAAAACCACTCCCATCTCTGAGATGCAGAAGGTGGCCAACATCGAACCGTTGGAAGACAGACGACAGGCAAAGCTTCTGATACAAGGAGAGAAGCACAAGAGACTCGAGAGCCATCCGCTCCACAACAAGTTCCAAGCTCTCACCAAGAACCGCTTGAAGCGCCAGAGCCCCAACCATCAGCTGAAAGCACAGCAGAGGGAGAATGCTGACATCCTTCAACCCAGCCCTGACCAGTGCGAGAGGCTCAATCCAAAGCCGTGGTCTCCCCAGAGTCAGAGATTCCATGTAAGGATGTCCATTCCTGGCATCTCTGGAAAACAGCAACAGAGTGATGCAGCCCTCCGCTCCCTTGCCCTGGAAGAAATACACAGGAGGTACCCAGCCAGCAAGTGGACCCACGCTTATACAGATGGTTCGGCAGAGTGCGCAACCAAGAACGGAGGAAGTGGCGTCTTCATTCAAATGCCAGGAAGACCCCCAGAGACACTGACCACACCATGCGGTGTTCTCTGCTCCAACTTCAAAGCAGAAGTTGTTGCCCTCCATACAGCTGCAGACTTCCTCACCTCTCTTGAGGAAACCCCACCCAAGGTTGTCTTCCTCTCTGACTGCCTGTCCGCACTACAAGTCCTCACAGCCCCTGCAGAACACCTCGTGGAAGAGCTGAAGAAGTCCCTGAACGACTTGTCCCAGAAAGCCTCCGTAGTTCTGCAGTGGATTCCAGCGCACTGCGGCATCGCTGGAAATGAGAAGGCGGATGGTCTGGCCAAAGATGCAGGAAGACAGGAACAACCAGAAACCAGCCTGTCCTTCCGAGAGACCAAAACCCTCATCAAGCATCGCTGGAAGACAGCATTCAAAGAAAGAAACGGAGGCTACAAGCCAGACCAAGACCCCATCCACCGCCTCAGCCGTGCAGAGCAGACTGCCATCTTCCGGCTGCGTACAGGGCACTGCGGCTTTCAAGCGCACCTGAAAAGGATCGGCGTAGCAGAGTCGGCATTGTGCGATTGTGGGGCGGCCGACCAGACAGTAGAACATGTATTGAATACATGCACAAACTTCACTCTGCTGCGGAACCAGATCTGGCCAGAAGGAGCTACACTGGAGACCAAGCTCTGGGGAACGTCAGAAGACCTGAAAGCGACGTTCCAGTTCACGACAGCAGCGGAACTACGACCCTAGACACAACCGTCGAACGCAGAAGAAGAACTGTAAATGCACTCAGCTGCAACAAAAACGCATAACGAAGGCTGTGAGCTGCACTGTGCCTTTAAAAAAAAAAAAAAAGTAGAAAGGACTACTATTTGTTGAAATTAACTTTTTAAAGGCACAGTGCAGCTCACAGCCTTCGTTTTGCGTTTTTGTTGCAGCTGAGTGCATTTACAGTTCAAAAATCCTCCTATGGTAGTAAAACAAACCCAAAACTACCCAACGACGACATCTGTGGTAGTTCTTCTAACGGATAGCTGCCTGAGGTATGACTAAAAGCCCCAGGGGCTCCGTGCACCTGGATTTGACAACAATTTTTGTATCTTCATAATCGTATCTGTCAACTTTTATGAGTGTGTTGACACGATGTTCCCTTTTTATTCTTCATCCATGCTCTGTTCTTCTTTTTCTGCATCCTGTCTTTAGTGTGACTGTCGAACTGTGTAGCAAAGCCAGAGCGATGTTTGTTTTACACTCAGTCACCATCCCATTATAAGCCACCTCTTTTTTTCCCGGATTCTGTCTGCTCTTAAAGGCACACTACCTTCCCGTGTGAACAGATCGGGTCACCGTCTCAGATGTGTTCATTCTTTTACATGGGTCAAGACCATACCCCGACTTAATCACACGCCAAATATCAGCACCCTGACTGCTTGATGTGGCGAGCTGAAATATTTTGATGAATTAATGTCTTAAACAAATGTGCACATCTTTTACAAAATTCATTCATTTCCGTTCCTATAGTTCCTTCCTTTTTTTGCGTGTTTCCCCTCCATTTTCTTTTCAAACCTTGTTCGTTCCGTGTTGCGTCTGCTTTTTGTTGTCTTTTGTGTTCTTGTTTTTCCTGATAAAGCTTTCATAAGCGAAAATTCGTATCGTCTTGTGTCGTTCTTGTATCGGTGAGTACAGTAATCCTTTTTTTTTTTTTTTTTTTTCAACTTTGTTCATCTTACCACAGTCACTTCGTTGTTTAGATTTCAAAATTAATTCATCAAAAAATGTCTGCACTGCAGTGCAAAAAGAGCACCCAGGCTGTTCATTGTTGGTATGTGACCATGTTAGCACAGTTAGGTGATATGGATGGTCTTATCCATTGTAAAAGCTCGGACACATCTGAGAAGGTGACCAAATCTGTTCACACCAGAAGGAGTGTGCCTTTAAACTTTAACTTAAAGGTACCACCCTGCTCGTGAAAGCGATCATGAATATACCACCTCATACCTGTCAGGACTTTTATATTAGATAAGAGCATCCTTCCACTTGGACACATACAGAACATCACCGCAACACGGTGGCCTAGTGGTAAGGCGTCCGCCCCGTGATCGGGAGGTCGTGGGTTCGAACCCCGGCCGGGTCATACCTAAGACTTTAAAATTGGCAATCTAGTGGCTGCTCCGCCTGGCGTCTGGCATTATGGGGTTAGTGCTAGGACTGGTTGGTCCGGTATCAGAATAATGTGACTGGGTGAGACATGAAGCCTGTGCTGCGACTTCTGTCTTGTGTGTGACGCACGTTAAATGTCAAAGCAGCACCGCCCTGATATCACCCTTCGTGATGGACTGGGCGTTAAGCAAACAAACAAACAAACAAACAAACAAACATACAGATAATCAGCATTCGGACTGCTTCTTGTGCGTAGAAACAATTCTTGTGCTGGATGTAAGGTCCTATGAGGTTACCCTCATGGACATTCTGGCTGTTTTCTCACTCGAAAAAGCGAGTTGCCATACAGTACGGCGCTACCCTTGTTTGAGGAATTTGTTTTTTGAGGGACACCTGTGGAAACTAATTTTATTTTGAAATTCCTGCTCTGCACTGGAAGCAGTCACAATGTTGATTTTTACATTTAGTCAAGTTTTGACTAAATGTTTTAACATAGAGGGGGAATCGAGACGAGGGTCGTGGTGTATGTGTGTGACTGTGTGTGTGTGTGTGTGTGTGTGTGTGTGTGTGTGTGCGTGCGTGTGTGTGTGTGTGTCTGTCTGTCTGTCTGTCTGTCTGTCTGTCTGTCTGTCTGTCTGTCTGTCTGTCTGTCTGTCTGTCTGTCTGTGCGTGTGTGTGTGTCGAGCGATTCAGACCAAACTCCTGGACCGATCTTTATGAAATTTGACATGAGAGTTCCTGGGAATGATATTCCCGGACGTTTTTTTCTTTTTTTCGATTAATACTTTTGATGACGTCATATCCGGCTTTTTATAAAAGTTGAGGCGGCACTGTCACACCCTCATTTTTCAATCAAATTTATTGACATTTTTGTAAAGCAATCTTCGACAAAGACCGGACTTCAGTATTGCATTTCAGCTTGGTGGCTTAAAAATTAATTATTGACTTTGGTCGTTAAAAATATGAAAATTGTAATAATTTTTGTTTTTTATATAAAACGATCCAAATTTACATTCATCTTATTCTACATCATTTCCTGATTCCAAAAACATATAAATATGTTATATTTAGATTAAAAACAAGCTCTGAAAATTAAAAATATAAAAATTATGATCAAAATTAAATTTCCGAAATCGACTTAAAAACAATTTCATCTTATTCCTTGTCGGTTCCTGATTCCAAAAACATATAGATATGATATGTTTGGATTAAAAACACGCTCAGAAAGTTAAAACGAAGAGAGGTACAGAAAAGCGTGCTATGCAGCACAGCGAAACCACTACCGCGCTGAACAGGCTCGTCAGTTTCACTCCGTTATGCACAAGCGGCGGACTGCGGTCATTGTGAAAAAATGCAGTGCGTTCAGTTTCATTCTGTGGGTTCCACAGCTTCAAATGTAGTAATTTCGCCGCCTTACGCGACTTGTTGGTACGTGTCTTTGTGGATGGATGCTCTTGTCCCATGTACAATTCAAGGAGGTTCTGAAGTGGTGTACAGGATGCCTACGTGAGGAGGAGTGTATATTTAAGTGTTGGTCAATGTTATCGCACTCTTTTTTGTTGCCTCCTCCCCACATACTACCAACGCGTGCGACCTGCTTTGAAGTTGTTCAGCTGAGCGTGAAGTTTGTTTTTCAGGTATTAACATAAACTGAATTTTCAAGTAGATGAAGTAGCACAAACAATTTGTAGCGTGTGTGTATGTGAGTGTGTGCGCGCGCGCGGGTGTGTGTGTGTGTGTGTGTGTGTGTGTGTGTGTGTGTGTGTGTGTGTGTGTGTGTGTGTCCGTGTGTCCGTGTGTGTGTGTGTGTGTGTGTGTGTGTGTGTGTGTGTGTGTGAGTGTGTGAGTGAGTGTGTATGTGTGTGTGTGTTTGAATAGGGGAGAAAAAAAACACACTATTGTATGTCTGTTGTTTGATTTTCCGGAAGCATGCCCCCCAATGGTTTTAACGTGAGGGCGTAAAACAACATGTATTTGTTCATTGTCCGTGCTTGTGTGGGTGTTTTGAGCAGCTGCGTTGGGTTATGGGTATACTTCTCAGAATGCAACTGTTATCTGTGATGATGCTTATCTTCACTCCCGTATTAAATTCAATTGTATGCGTCAATCCTATTTCTAAAAATAAATAAATAAATAAATAAAATGAATAACAATCTCAACTCATATAATTATTTAACTAGCTACTTCAGATCTGGCGATAGGCATAAACCGTCGTCTACTACGAGAACCACGACCTTGCGTGACCCTGCTTCCGGGTTTTTCTTTTTTCAAACTTTCAAAACTTCGAATTGTACTGATCTTGTCTTAATGAAAAAAGAATTCTTTTATGATTTAAGAATGTTTGTGTAACAAGCTGTCAATTTATTATTTAGATTTTAAAAGTTAGGTCTAGCGCCAAAACGCACCACGGTCCGATTGTCTACTGAGACAATCCGCAAAATGAATTCTTTAAAAGGATGTTCCCGTTTGGTGAGCGTTCAAATGGAAGGGTGTTTGTACTGTGTGTAAAAGCCTGAC
>NC_090250.1:22802199-22830342 GCF_037325665.1 Littorina saxatilis | reverse complement strand
ACCGACTTCATCGAGCACTTTTTTTGGCAGTGTAGAGCAGTGCAACCCATATGGCAGGAATGTCAAGGGTACATATTTAAATGTACAGGCAAAAATATAAAGTTAAGCTGCGAAGAGGCTCTTTTTGGGTATTTCACACGTGATATCCCCAGAGAGAAAACCTTCATAATTAATCACCTTATATTGATATCGAAAATGTGCATAAGCCAGTTTAAGTACGGAAATCCAAAAACTAACATGAAGGTCTTATTTCAGAACCAAGCTCGACTTCGAAATTTCTAGTAAAATTGAACTGTGTATAAGAATATAGATAAATAGTAGTATAGTGCTGTTAATGTAAAGTTATTTATATATGCGCTGTATGATGCTGTGCTGAAAACTAGTACTGTAATTGGTAATCTGTAAATTCTCGCCTTTTGTCTATCGAGCGTTGGATTAATTAACTTGTTATGTATTGTCCCGCTGAAAATGGTATTATTTAACAGAATTATGGGAACAACAACAACAACAACACACACACACGCACACGCACACACACACACACGCACATACACGCAAACAAACGCACAAACTATTAGACATAGTTATAAATATTCGTATTATTATTATTATTATTATTATAGCAAAGGTGAATGAAATAGCTGTAACGATAGAGTAACTGTAATGAAGAGAAAACAAAAAAGAAAAAAAAACCCAATTGTCCATCAAATTAATACATGTCCAGGCTAGGTATTAAAGATAAGCGGAAAGAAGAAGAAAGAATAAAAAAAGACCCATGAAGAAGGATGCTCCCCGCCCCCCCCCCCCCCCCCCAAAAAAAAAAAAAAAAAACCCGCAAAAAAAAGAAGAAGAAGGGTTGTAGCAGCCTGCTTGCAACTGAGGTCAAAAAAAATAAAAAATAAAATGTTAAGTCCTTTGTACTGGAAACTTGCATTCTCCCAGTAAGGTCATATATTGTACTACGTTGCAAGCCCCTGGAGCAATTTTTTTATTAGTGCTTTTGTGAACAAGAAACAATTAACAAGTGGCTCTATAACCCCCCCCCCCCCCCCCCCCCCTCCCCTTTCCCCGTCGCGACATAACCTTGAACTGTTGAAAACGACGTTAAACACCAAATCAAGAAAGAAAGAAAGAAAGCTAGACAGGAAAAATGAGAGAGAGAGACTCAGAATCAGAGACAGACGGACACACACACACACACACACACACACACACACACACACACACACACACACACACACACACACACACACACACACACACACACACACACACACACACACACATACCCTCAAACCTTTTCCCTGAAAAACATCAACCGCTTCTTTTTTCAAAGAATCCTTATCTTAACCCCACAGATTTTGCCAAGTACTACAACGCAGAAATATGTGATACCGGCTACAACAAGACGGCGGCCCTCCTAGCGCTGAACAGTACAGCCAGTGATGACACACTGTCCGACCTCCTCACCTGTAAGCGTGAGATCAGCGTCCTCTACCTCCTCCTGCTCCTCGGCACAGCCTGGGTGGGGGTCATGCTCTACAACTTCACCAGGACGTGAGTATAGTATAAAATGTTTGGTTGCTTGTTGACAGACCAGTTTTTTTTGTTGGTCCGAGAGGAGCATATCGTCTTCGGTTTCATCTTTATCGACGAATCCAAAGCCGCGATGGTTCCACACATCAAAACAATCAGCCTGATTGGCTTTTACTTTGACAATCGACGTTTCACCTGAAAGTTCAAACTCATTCACATTCACCACCTCGCTTTTGTTTCATGGGGAACACCGTTATTTATTCCCCAGCTGGTTGTGAATGAGAACTCGTGAAAATGATGACAATATAAGATGTTTGGTGGCTTATTGACAGACCAGCTTTTTTGTTGGTCCAAGGGGACCATATCGTCTTTTGTTTCATCTTTATCGACCAAGGCCGAAGCTAGACCGCCTACAGCGCATCATGAACAATGCAGCACGTCTTGTGCTGCGCAAGCGCAAGCGCGACCATGTCACCCCTCTCCTCATGACCCTTCACTGGCTACCAATCAAAGCACGCATTACATATAAAATAGCTACCCTGTGTTACCGTAGCCTTCAAGACTCTGCCCCTTCTTACCTGTCTTCGCTCTTAAAGCCACACGTCCCCACACGCAACCTCAGATCCGCTGACGCAGGGCACCTTGTTGTCCCACGCGTCAAACTGAACGCTTTCGGCAAGCGCGCCTTTACCTACACAGCTCCCTCTATTTGGAACTCTCTGCCCATGTCTGTCCGCCTTTCTACCTCTCTCCCTTCCTTCAAGTCCTCTCTAAAAACACACCTCTTCCGGGAATACTTCAACCCCTAGCCTGTGCGAGTGATTCGATGTTGTCCGTGTGTGTGTTTGTGTGTGTGTGCGAGTGAGCGACACGAGTATATGCGAGTAATTGGTTGTGTGCACTGTTCAGTATTTGCCACATTAAGGAGAGGGGTCGCTTGCCATCGTAGCGCGCTGTGGGCCGGCTGGGGGCGGGTTGCTTGCGAGGGCTGTATTTTGTACATTGATTATTTGATACATGTATAATTATTAAATGCGTCTCCAGGAATATGTTTAGTTTAAATCTTGTGTCGATACTATTTAATTCTGCCTCGCTATTAGCCATTGAGTAAAACTGTTTTATCACCATTGCTTTATTGTTGTTAATTCGTCTCCAGAAATATGTTTTGTTTTAATCTTGTGTCGATACTATTTAACTCTGCCTCGTTATTAGCCATTGAGTATAACTGTTTTATCACCATTGTTTTATTGTTGTTCTTTGGCCATTTACGTTGAATGACTTGTTATACATTGACATTGATAGTTTTATTCTTCTTCTTCTTCGTCGTTCGCTAGATAGTTTTATTATAAGAACCTTTTTTTTTTTAATTCCTATTAACTCGATGTTCTTTAACTATGTTTGTAAATTGTTAGAGGATCTTTTAGTAGAAGTGTTTAACTGTCGAAGCTGCTTTTACCTAAGAGACCGACTGTATATTGTGCTGTTGTACTTGTCAGACTTGATTGTACCAAGTCCTTCACATGTTGTAATGCGCTTAGAGCCAAATATTTTTGTTTTTTGTAAGGGATAGGCGCAATATAAATACACTTTATTATTATTATTATTAAAAGGCGATATGCTCCCCGAGGACCAACAACAAAGTGCTGGTCTGACAACAAGCTACCAAACATCGTTTTTGTCATCATTTTGGTTGTGCAACAAAATGCACAATAACCCACAGGGAGACGAATTTTTAGAATCCAACTCCGGGCCACAAAACATCGTCACAGTAGCACGAGATAACACGTCAAACTTGTATGTGACGTCAAACGTAGCTTGTTGACGCTTTTCTTCCAGTCTGAAAATGTACAGAGCTGCGATCATACCTGTGAATTCAGTAAGTGTTGAGCATATTTCTTTTCTTTTAAGTGTTTATGACTTTTCGTTGTGGATTTTGCGATTACAGAGATAAGTTGCAAATTGACCATGAGTCGCCGCTGTAATTATCAACATTGATTGGGTCTTTGAGAGTGAATGCTTACAATCGTTGTCCTCGGAAACACAAATCCAAAGCCACGATGGTTCCACACATCAAACAATCAGCCTGATTGGCTTTTACTTTGACAATCCACGTTTCACATGAAAGCTCAAACCCATTCACAACCTCGAGTTATTGCATGGGGAACATGAGATTTATTTACCAGGTGTTTGTGAATGAAAACTCGTGAAAATGATGACATGTTTTATCCAACATACGTGAGAGAGACCACCTTTATGATAAACTCACCGTCTCTTCACACGTGTGTATACCATGTAAATAGGGTCGTGTCAAAATGTGGATTGGCAGGCACCTAATTTTCCACACAGCGAGGCATGTAGTATTATCTATGTGTATAGCTTAAAGCTTCTGCACATCGTCTTTTAGGTTGTGTATAGGCCTCCCTGCCGATGGCTCCCAAGCTTTTTATTTATCAATCTTGAGTGTCAATTGACGACATTCATATTCTTACGCCAACACATGGATTGTATACAATGTGCGCCATTAACGGGAATGTAACTTTAACAGTCCATAAGCGAAACACGATTTTTCTGAAATGAAACATGAAAATATAAAATTATGGATTTCAGACTTCATTGTTTTGTATCCCCTCGACTCCCACAATACGTCTCAAATACAAACCGTGATAAAATGGAGAACAAAACATCAATGCAATGACAAGGGAAACAACCGCTGTATTTTGTTCTTTGAATTACACCAAAATGATTGCCTCCCCTGGAGACCATATTCCCAGTTTTGGTCCAGTTCTACCTTGTATGCGTTGATTTTTCATTGACTCTTATTTTTAATTTTTTAACTATATTCTTCCGGTAGTCAATGGGTTTTAAAATCATGTATAATTTACATTCTCGCAGATGGTTTGTACCTGCCTGTACATAGAATGTTTTCAAAGTGGCTGTGTTGAATACTGAACGTATTTTTCTGTCGAAATGCAGACCTTATCTGACAGCTGGGAAGCGTGAGATTCTGGCTGACTACTCTCTACCCATCGCTGTTGTCATCATGGCTTTCGTCGGGTCTTTTCTGTTCGACGATGTGGAAAGTAAGTCTCAAGATGATCTGCACTTCACGCGGTTGCCTATTCTCCGAAAGTTGTTTTTTGGTGTTTTTAGGGGGGGGGGGGGGGGGGGGGTGAAATGCCAGACTTACGTTTTACTGGACATGGGAACATCTCTTAAAAAGAACACTCAAAACTTTTCTAACACTAAAGAAGTGTAACATTGAGCGGCACAAAAATGGAGCGATTGAAAAGATAAATTAGTTGATGGATATCTATATATGTAGATAGACTGACAGGCAGACATTCTGATTGCCTGGCTACCAACCATCGGGTGGGCCGGTCAGAGTGTATTTGTTCAGGGAGTCCCCTTCTCTTAGCATTACTACCTCCAACAGACCACGCAGTCACAAAATAACATTTAATAGTAATGATAATGAGGCTATTTATTAGGCGCAAATGCTAGAACAGTTCTAAGCGCTTTAAAAAAAACCTATACATGAATACATTATTCTTTACACAATTCCAAATCAAATAATAATACACCTCTTACTTTTTCAGTTGGCAAGAGCTTTGACCCGAACGCGAGGACGGGAGCATTGTTCGAGCTGGTGGATTTCTCCACTCTGAGCGTGGGGGCCATCTTTGGGGCGATGGGGCTGGGCTTCTGTTTGTCTCTGCTCTTCTTCATGGACCAGAACATCTCGGCGGCTCTCGTCAACGCTCCACAGAACAAGTGAGTCTGGTCTCCTGTGGCTTCTATTCGCCTTACGCCTGATATTAATTGGGCGAAGTCGACTTCGCGAAGTATACTTTACCAAGCTGGGTGCTCGAAGAATTGGTACTGAATTTTGACGGAAAAGACTTCTTCGTGAAGTCAGCTTCGGGTTCAGTTACAGACAGCCCTTAGGCTCTGAAACCATGCAACGATTATGCAATATCCAGAAGATTGGTTTTTTGTGCTTCCTTTTTGTTGACTCACCAGAGCAGTCCGGAGAGTCTTGGTAATGACCGTCTGTCAGCTGGCCGTCCAATTGACGAAACAACTTAACTGTGTTGTTGTTGTTGTGTTATTGTGTGTGTGGATGTTATTATAACTAGACATTTGAAACTTTAGACCTGATCCTCGTCAAATTCCAAAGTCAAAACGGGGTCAATTTAGAGTCAAAAAGGAAAAATTATCAATTTCACGAACATTTCTGAAGCTTGGGCTTCGAAACTGTGCAAATTCTGGTTGACGATTACGTCAAAAATGACATCGATATTAATGACAGCGTAAACCTGTTTAACTATTTTGCCATGTCCTCCCTCAGAAAGATAATTATTTTGCCATGTTGCCACTCAGAATGAAGAAGGGCACGGCGTACCACTGGGACATCCTGGTGATCGCGGTGGTGAACGCCGTCATCTCGGTCTTCGCCTTCCCCATGGTGCACGCCGCGCTGCCCCACTCCCCGCTGCACGTGCGTGCCTTGGCTGACGTGGAGGAGAGAGTGGTGCAAGGTCACATCACACAAACGTGAGCACTTACTTTACATCATAGACCAAATAGCCTGGACCGCCAACTCGTCACGTGACCCTTCGAGGTTACGACGCTCGACTTTCACAGGGGCGCTTAGCGTCCGGTTTGAAAGACAGTGAAAAGAAAGCACGCTCCAGTTATTTGTGACAATGGGAGGTGACAATGAACTGGATTTTCCAAAACTCCAAACTAAACTTAACAAAACTCATCGAAAAACATGTTCCATATGCACTTTAGCTGAGTTTATTTTAGCATTTTCAGAACTTACCTCGGCAACTTCGTCCATGTTTACAATCGACACCGGATATGACATCCCCCTGATTTCTGAAAGGCCAAGAAGAGCGGGGTAGTAGTTGCGCTGAGGAGGATAGCACGCTTTTCTGTACCTCTCTTCGTTCCTAAATGCGAGGGGCCGCTACCTCGTAATAGAGAGAAAGAGCGGAGAGAGAGCTAGTTGGCGGTCCAGGATAAATGGTCTATGCTTTACATGTAGTGTGTTGTGGTGTTTAGGGGGTTTGTTTACCTGTCTGTGTGGATGTTTGGCTGACGTGGAGGAGAGAGTGGTGCAAGGTCACATCACACAGACGTGAGCAGTGTGTCTGTGTGTCTGCCTGTGTGTTTGTTTGTCCGTCTGTCTGTTTGTCTGTGTCGAACTTTGCAGTGTCACACCACACAAACAGTGAGGAGTTATTTGGCCTTGTCTGCCTGTCTGTCTGTATGGACGTGCCTGCTTCTGCCTCTGTTTATGTCTCTCTGTGTCGGTGTGTTTCTGTCACTCTCTTTGCCTTTCGATCTCAGTGTGTCTCCGTTTCCCCCCGTCTGTCTGTCTGTCTGTCTGTCTGTCTGTCTGTCTGTCTGTCTGTCTGTCTGTCTGTCTGCCTGCCTGCCTGCCTTACTGTATGTACATTTATCTGTCTACTCCTCCATCTTTCTGTCTGTTTGTCTCCTTTTCTTCCCGTCTGTCTCTGTCTATCTGTCTATCTGTCTGTCTGTCTATCTGTCTGTCTGTCTGTCTGTCTGTCTGCCTAACTGTATGTACATTTAACTGTCTTACTCCCCCCCCCCCTTTCTTTCTTCTCGCTCCGCACATAATATCTGTTTTAATGTGGTTCCATTTAGTACCAGCTGTATTCAGATCAAAAAGATCACATGTTCCTCCATTGTCTTGCAGAGTTGTGAGAGTCCGAGAGACGCGTGTGACAGCGGTCATCTCGCACGTGCTTATCGGAGTCAGCATTTTCATCATGTTCGTGCTGGCTTACATTCCCACCCCCGTACTGTATGGACTCTTCCTCTACGTGGCCATCACAGCGCTCTACGATAACCAGATGTTTGAGCGTATTACGCTCCTTTTCACAGAACAGGTCAGTAGTAACGGTGGTATACTTCAAGGTGTCCTTTAAGCCTGTCGTTAATTGGACGAAGTCGACTTCGCGGGGATATAGCTCAGTTGGTAGCGCGCTGGATTTGTATTCAGTTGGCCGCTGTCAGCGTGAGTTCGATCCCAGGTTCGGCGGAAATTTATTTCACAGAGTCAACTTTGTGTGCAGACTCTCTTCGTGGTCCGAACCTCCCCCCGTGTACACTACATTGGGTGTGCACGTTAAAGATCCCACGATTGACAAAAGGGTCTTTCCTGGCAAAATTGCTTAGGCACAGTTAATAATTGTCTACCTATACCCGTGTGACTTGGAATAATAGGCCGTGAAAGGTAAATATGCGCCGAAATGGCTGCAATCTACTGGCCGTATAAAATTTCTTATTCCCCCCTCTGCTTCTTTACCTCTGTAAACTTGTAGGGGTAGTTATTTTTCGATAATGACCCAGCAACCAAACAAATAACGACCCAGCAACAGCCTGAATCCTCGATAGTGCAATGGGTTGAGAGGTTGTTCTGTTTCGGTACTACTTTTTGCGACTGAAAAGTTCCGAACGCTCTAATGTACGAAGTATACATCTCTGGAGCAAACAATACAAACATACCGCATTTAAATTAACAACTACAGGCCTGAACACATGAATCTCCATATAAAATCCATGAGTTCGGTTGTTTTCTGAATCTCATCTGCCGTGCCGTCAAGCCGTTCATCACAAGCAATTTCCCAAGGCAAGTAACTCATACTTTGTCTAGCGACAAGAGTAGTTCCCCTTCTTTTCACTCAGTTCCTTCGACAACAGACTGCAATCCGACGGTCAGTTTTCAACAATATTTCATTTAATAAACAGATCACACGCAACCGAATGCACACATCTCATCAATTTAAACAACATAAAGGGGTTTCATACACTATTTTCCCCAGAAAACTGAACTTCATACAGTTTTTAACGTTGGAACACGGGTGCAAAAGTTCGTCTGCTAGTCCCATTTGACGAAAAAAACATTATCCTAAGCGATACCAAAACATATACAGAACACACAATATCTGCCTTTGCCGCCACAGCAGAATAACAGCATATCTGTGTACTTGATTTTAGCCCAAAATAGGAAAACTGACAAGAAGTGTTAACAGAATGGAATGATTTGCACGGAACTATACAACCGCGCATTAATCGATCGCCTGCGCAGGTTGACTGGTTGAGAGAATAGGATTCGATCAAACTTTCGCAAAAAAACTCCTCTTTTCTTTGAATAACTGAAGAAAGGAGGAATAAAGAGGTTACACACCTCGTCTCAGTGATTATAAAAAATAATGGTCTCAGTTCGCGGTCATGAAAAAGCTCGCTAAAGCTCGCATTTTTCATGATCCGCTAACTTCGACCATTATTTTTGATAATCACTGAGACTCGGCATGTAACCTCTACATCTCACACGGCAGAGCGCCTAGAACTGTACCCACGGAATATGCGCGATATAAGACTCATTGATTGATTGATTGAGCTCACTTCGCAAAACTTGCGGAACGAGAATTCGTCCCTTAATTGAACTACTTTCAGCATAGCTTCACGAAGTCCAAGGGAATGCACTCTGCTCTTTCGAGTGTGATTTCTACGTCAGTCCATCTTGAATCAAAAAGCACCCTTCTGACAAAAAGAACACCTTTGTCACAGCGACGGCGAAGCTTCGCATGTCAAAACTTGGGGTCCCGGGACCCTCGAGAACCCCAACTTTTAATGTTTAGAGGGTCCTCACGCGGAGTTTCAGAGGGTCCCAAGAGTCCATGGTCCCCAAACCCTCTGTGTTGATATAACGCATTGTTATCACGAATAGTGTGATATATATGAAGTGTCTTTTCTCTTCAGAATATTCGAAGAGAACACTTCAACCATACCTTGTTAAATGGAACACATACACACTCCTTTTTTCATATCGTTCCGGCGTGAAATTGGCATTTGTGCTTGCACTATAATTGACTGACGATTACGGTCTGAAAAGATAGCGGAAATGTAGTGCGTCCCGGGACCCGCTCTTTATAGGCTTGGTGCTTCCCGGGACCCCTTCAATGAATTTTGAGTACGTGATTTCGGCTTCTAGTGCGTATAGGACGCAGGGACGCGCACTTCGGGGAGCCCTGTCTGCGTCTATAAATTAACGTTGGGGGTCCCAGGGCCCTCTTGGTGAAGCGTCATTGGGAAGCCCTGACTGTGTCTATAAATTAACGTTGGAGGTCCCAGGGCCCTCTTGGTGAAGCGTCATTGGGGAGCCCTGCCTGTGTCTATAAATTAACGTTGGGGGTCCCAGTGCCCTCTTGGTGAAGCGTCATTGGGGAGCCCTGACTGTGTCTATAAATTAACGTTGGGGGTCCCGGGGCCCTCTTGGTGAAGCGTCATTGGGGAGCCCTGACTGTGTCTATAAATTAACGTTGGGGGTCCCGGGGCCATCTTGGTGAAGCGTCATTGGGGAGCCCTGACTGTGTCTATAAATTAACGTTGGGGGTCCCGGGGCCCTCTTGGTGAAGCGTCATTGGGGAGCCCTGACTGTGTCTATAAATTAACGTTGGGGGTCCCAGGGCCCTCTTGGTGAAGCGTCATTGGGAAGCCCTGACTGTGTCTATAAATTAACGTTGGGGGTCCCAGGGCCCTCTTGGTGAAGCGTCATTGGGAAGCCCTGACTGTGTCTATAAATTAACGTTGGGGGTCCCGGGGCCCTCTTGGTGAAGCGTCATTGGGAAGCCCTGACTGTGTCTATAAATTAACGTTGGGGGTCCCAGGGCCCTCTTGGTGAAGCGTCATTGGGGAGCCCTGCCTGTGTCTATAAATTAACGTTGGGGGTCCCAGGGCCCTCTTGGTGAAGCGTCATTGGGGAGCCCTGCCTGTGTCTATAAATTAACGTTGGGGGTCCCGGGGCCCTCTTGGTGAAGCGTCATTGGGAAGCCCTGCCTGTGTCTATAAATTAACGTTGGGGGTCCCAGGGCCCTCTTGGTGAAGCGTCATTGGGGAGCCCTGCCTGTGTCTATAAATTAACGTTGGGGGTCCCGGGGCCCTCTTGGTGAAGCGTCATTGGGAAGCCCTGACTGTGTCTATAAATTAACGTTGGGGGTCCCAGGGCCCTCTTGGTGAAGCGTCATTGGGGAGCCCTGACTGTGTCTATAAATTAACGTTGGGGGTCCCAGGGCCCTCTTGGTGAAGCGTCATTGGGGAGCCCTGTTATGGGCAGAATATACATGCGCAGTTTCAGCGGCACAGACGACGCACTGCCTATTATTTATGCCGCGATAGGGATTTGTGACGAGTACTTGGCCTGTTTACCTTTCATGCAACGTGTAGCGGGCTGGGATAATCTGCAGTGAGTCGTCGGTCCTGCTGAAGTTACATATGTGAACGGAGCCCCTTACGATACCTATTCTGTTTTTGTTCCAGTCGGCTTACCCACCCAACCACTACATTCGGCACGTGCCACAGAAAAAGGTCCACATCTTCACGTTGCTGCAGTGTCTGCAGCTGGGCGTGCTCTGCATCTTCGGCTTTGTCGACTTCTCCTACCTCAAGATGTTCTTCCCCGTCCTCATCTTCTTTCTGATTCCAATCAGGTTTGTCTTTTGGTGTCTTGTCTATTCTTTTTGATTCCAATCAGGTTTGTCTTTTGGTGTCTTGTCTATTCTTTCTGATTCCTATCAGGTTTGTCTCTTGATGTCTTGTCTATTCTTTCTGATTCCCATCAGGCTTGTGTTTTGGTGTCTTGTCTATTCTTTCTGATTCCTATCAGGCTTGTGTTTTGGTGTCTGTCTATTCTTTCTGATTCCTATGAGGCTTGTGTTTTGGTGTCTGTCTATTCTTTCTGATTCCAATCAGGTTTGTCTTTTGGTGTCTTGTCTATTCTTTCTGATTCCTATCAGGTTTGTCTTTTGGTGTCTTGTCTATTCTTTCTGATTCCAATCAGGTTTGTCTTTTGGTGTCTTGTCTATTCTTTCTGATTCCAATCAGGTTTGTCTTTTGGTGTCTTGTCTATTCTTTCTGATTCCTATCAGGTTTGTCTTTTGATGTCTTGTCTATTCTTTCTGATTCCTATCAGGTTTGTCTTTTGGTGTCTTGTCTATTCTTTCTGATTCCAATCAGGTTTGTCTTTTGGTGTCTTGTCTATTCTTTCTGATTCCAATCAGGTTTGTCTTTTGGTGTCTTGTCTATTCTTTCTGATTCCAATCAGGCTTGTCTCTTGATGTCTTGTCTATTCTTTCTGATTCCAATCAGGCTTGTGTTTTGGTGTCTTGTCTATTCTTTCTGATTCCAATCAGGTTTGTCTTTTGGTGTCTTGTCTATTCTTTCTGATTCAAATCAGGCTTGTGTTTTGGTGGCTGTCTGTTCTTTCTGATTCCAATCAGGTTTGTCTTTTGGTGCCTGTCTATTCTTTCTGATTCCAATCAGGTTTGTCTTTTGGTGTCTTGTCTATTCTTTCTGATTCAAATCAGGCTTGTGTTTTGGTGGCTGTCTGTTCTTTCTGATTCCAATCAGGCTTGTGTTTTGGTGTACTTGTAATTGTAAATCAGCAAATACATTTTCTCTTTGTTGCAGACACAAACTTATTCCGAAGATCGTGGAAAGGAAGTACATTGACGCAATTGACCATTCCCACTAGTGGTTATCCCCCTTGCAGTGAGATGCATTTATCTGCTGAAATTAACAGGCAGGGGTTACAGTGCCCCTTGCAATGTAAAGAACTGTTTGTGACCTCATGTAAATGAATAGTGTAATGTGTGACGTCACGACTGTGAACATTGGATTCACGGTACAATGACGTCATGAAAATAAATGCTGAATGTGCAGAAAAAAACTATGACAATGGACATCGGATGTACAGTAGAGTGTATGACGTTATGATAATGGCCGCTGGATGTACACTATTGTTTATGCAAAGGGAGGTTGCAGGGCTCCCCACAGACGTACCTCCTACAGGGTCCCGGGACCCCTACTTTCAGTCTTTAGAGGGTCCATGGACCCCCACTGCAGGATTTCAGATGGTCCCAAGGGTCCAAAAGCCGAAAAGTCCCGTTGTACTCATAAATCATTGTGGTCATGCATAGCCTGTTTACTGTGAAGTGTCTTTATCATTGACATATTCTAGGAGGACATCACACACACACACACACACACACACACACACACACACACACACACACACACACACACACACACACACACACACACACACACACACACACACACACACGTATATATACTTTTGCATCGGTTTCAACCTCCTTTCCGATTTCCTTCGCGTGAAATTGACATCGGTGCTTGCAAAATCTGAAAGCTGACGATTGCAGTCTGAAAATAGTATCTAAGGTACGCACGATAAAAGGAATGTATTGCGTCCCAGGACCCCCTCTTTGACATTTTAGTACGTCCCGGGACCCCCTCCACACATTTCTAGTACGTGTTTTTGGCTTCTAGTGCGTATAGGACGTAGGGACGCGCTCTATGGGGAGCCCTGGGTTCGATGTACAGAGTACAGTTTGCGATCTATGACATTGAACTACGGCACAGTATGTGATTTTATGACAAAGAATTTTAGATGTACAATGATGTTACACTTATTAACTCAGGATGCAACGTGGGTCTTTTACTGGGAACACGTATTATGAGGGAGAGAATTGATGGCAGAAAATGTGATAAGCGCGCAAGCATTGTTGCACGTCATTTTATATGGATATATGGAAAACCTAGACCAGAGGAAATCAAAACAAGTCGCGTAAGGCGAAAATACAACATTTAGTCAAGTAGCTGTCGAACTCACAGAATGAAACTGAACGCAATGCAACGCAGCAAGACCGTATACTCGTAGCATCGTCAGTCCACCGCTCATGGCAAAGGCAGTGAAATTGACAAGAAGAGCGGGGTAGTAGTTGCGCTGAGAAGGATAGCACGCTTTTCTGTACCTCTCTTCGTTTTAACTTTCTGAGCGTGTTTTCAATCCAAACATATCATATCTATATGTTTTTGGAATCAGGAACCGACAAGGAATAAGATGAAAGTGTTTTTAAATTGATTTCGAAAATTTAATTTTGATCATAATTTTTATATTTTTAATTTTCAGAGCTTGTTTTTAAATCCAAATATAACATATTTATATGTTTTTGGAATTAGAAAATGATGGAGAATAAGATAAACGTAAATTTGGATCGTTTTATAAAAAAAATAATTTTTCTGCAATTTTAAGATTTTTAATGACCAAAGTCATTGATTAATTTTTAAGCCACCAAGCTGAAATGCAATACCGAAGTCCGGGCATTGTCGGAGATTACTTGAACAAAATTTCAACCAATTTGGTTGAAAAATGAGAGCGTGACAGTGCCGCCTCAACTTTCACGAAAAGCCGGATATGACGTCATCAAAGACATTTATCAAAAAAATGAAAAAAAGCATCTGAGGATATCATACCCAGGAACTCTCATGTCAAATTTCATAAAGATCGGTCCAGTAGTTTAGTCTGAATCGCTCTACACACACACACAGACAGACAGACACACACACATACACCACGACCCTCGTCTCGATTCCCCCCTCTATGTTAAAACATTTAGTCAAAACTTGACTAAATGTAAAAACCAAGAAAGGAAGGTTGTTGGAACGTTTGTTATTGACAAAACAATAAGTGAATGTATTGTTTTGTCAATAACAAACGTTCCAACAACCTACCTTTCTTGGGGTTTTATTCTGAATTTTGGAACGTTGGCAGTCTCTTTGTTTTTGGATTTATTTTATTTTCTACACCAGAGGAGTTTTTTTCTTTTTATATTTAGTCAAGTTTTGACTAAATATTTTGACATCGAGGGGGAATCGAAACGAGGGTCGTGGTGTATGTGCGTGTGTCTGTGTGTCTGTGTGTCTGTGTGTGTGTGTGTGTGTGTGTAGAGCGATTCAGACTAAACTACTAGACTGATCTTTATGAAATTTGACATGAGAGTTCCTGGGTATGAAATCCCCATACGTTTTTTTCATTTTTTTGATAAATGTCTTTGATGACGTCATATCCGGCTTTTCGTGAAAGTTGAGGCGGCACTGTCACGCCCTCATTTTTCAACCAAATTGGTTGAAATTTTGGTCAAGTAATCTTCGACAAAGCCCGGACTTCGGTATTGCATTTCAGCTTGGTGGCTTAAAAATTAATTAATGACTTTGGTCATTAAAAATCTGAAAATTGCAACAAAATTTTTTTTTTTTTAAAACGATCCAAATTTACGTTTATCTTATTCTCCATTATTTGCTGATTCCAAAAACATATAAATATGTTATATTCGGATTAAAAACAAGCTCTGAAAATTAAATATATAACAATTATTATCAAAATTAAATTGTTCAAATCAATTTAAAAACACTTTCATCTTATTCCTTGTCGGTTCCTGATTCCAAAAACATATAGATATGATATGTTTGGATTAAAAACACGCTCAGAAAGTTAAAACAAAGAGAGGTACAGAAAAGCGTGCTATCCTTCTTAGCGCAACTACTACCCCGCTCTTCTTGTCAATTTCACTGCCTTTGCCATGAGCGGTGGACTGACGATGCTACGAGTATACGGTCTTGCTGAAAAATGGCATTGCGTTCAGTTTCATTCTGTGAGTTCGACAGCTACTTGACTAAATATTGTATTTTCGCCTTACGCGACTTGTTTTCTTTTCATAAAAGTGAACTGTTCATATCGCTGAAGCACAGACTGAGAAGAGTGTGTGTTAATGTTTTGCTTGTACTCTATTTTATGCAAAACAGCATGTAACAGTGTGCTTGAATGTGTGTCGGAGTGCTTCAGTTTCTTGTTATTTTTACCGATATATATGTGATTGTGAAGCTCATTCTATTTCTTTAGTATCTGTATTTTCTGCAGGCCGAACTACTGATTTTATACTTTATGATGCTGATTTTTTGTGACAGATTTTTTAAGTGCTAGTTGACTTTTTTTGTAAATAGTTTTAGCAACACAATTTACCCATCGATTAAACTACTGAAAAATGTCACTTTTGCAGAAGAATGAAGTTTTTGTTTTGATATTTTTACAGCTGCGGGTTTAAGTCTCATATATGAGTTCGTGTGTTAAGGATAGCTAACTGTGTCATATCAGAGAGAGAGAGAGAGAGAGAGAGAGAGAGAGAGAGAGAGAGAGAGAGAGAGAGAGAGAGAGAGAGAGAGAGAGAGAGAGAGAGAGAGAGAGAGAGAGAGAGAGTGGGGGGGGGTCGGGTGGGGGGGAGAGGGAGAGAGAGAGTCAGTCACTCATTTAGCATATGTATAAAACATTTTTCTAGTCATGTAATCAAGAACATTCCCTAGTCATGTAATCAAGACATATATAGCAAAATCTCCATAACGTATATGGTTGTTTTTTTGGACATGTTTGTCATCAGATTACATGATGCCCGGGTGTCTGCTTCAAGAATTTAGGTTCAGACTGGCTATGTTATACTTTTGAAGATGCTGTTTTGAAAGCTGAGCTTTCATAGATTGTATTGCCACTGGAATTTGTTTGCTGACCATAGTATGATCGGGACAAGTATTCTTTACACGAAGGAGATCATTTATATACAACTAGAATGAATATCCGCTTCGCCGGGTACCCGGCTTCGCCGGAAAGAAGTAGAGCCGAATGATATCCGGCTTCGCCGGGAAGAAGTAGAGCCGAATACCCGGCAAAGCCGGGTACCTGGCGAAGTAGAGGAATACCTGGGATGAAAGCGTTGTGGACAGTGACCTTCTAAAAATAGTAACGGGAATATCCGGCTTCGCCGGGATGAAAGCGTTGTGGACAGTGACCTTCTAAAAATAGTAACGGGAATATGGATTGACGCCACACGAAGGAAGGGAGATAAACGCAAAACACTGCAGAAGATAAGGAAGAGTTACTGGGAATGGATCTGGGAAGATGAACAGAAAAACCAAAATCGGTTCAGCGCTGCGCGCTGAGAGCACGTGTTGAAAATTCTCATCGACCAGGTTGTGTCCGGGGTCTACCTGAATATGCCCACCAAATTTGAAGCAGATCCATCGAGAACTTTGGCCGTGCATCGCGAACTCACACACAGACACACACACACACAGACACAAGTCGTATAAATATATAGATATAGAAGCCATACACATGAAATAAAAAGCGTCATAAGGATGGTATCTTAAGTTTGGAAATCCTTGTTTCATTTGAAATCTTCTCACCCTTGACAATGTTCATTTATCTTGTACAATCCGTGATACGGAAATAATCATACCTCTGCCGTTTTCCCTATTTTTGTAACAAGAGTTGTGAAGGTCTAATAGTTTATTTGTTTTCATGATTCTTGTTCAGACAAAATCGTTTCAGTGTTTGCAATATTTCCTTTCCCACCTTTCTTCCAAACACAGTCAAAAATATGTTTACTGTGTAGGCTAGTTCATGTAACTTCCAGTAGAAATAAAGTGCTGATAAGTTTGAACGGTTTGTGCAGTCCTGGTCACAGCACCAAATTTTCCCGGCACTTACAATGTTCAAAGGGAAATACTGCTTATACATACGCTGTAGATATGGTTGATTTTTCTGAGGAAAACGTCAAATTGTAATTGAAAACCTTTAAAAAGACATAGAGCATAGCAGAAGCATATTATAAAGATCATATACCTTTGAGCATAGTAGATATTTTATTTGCTTTTGGAGTGCATAATATGTATACCATAAACTGTGAGATAAGTAATGTCCTTCTTACGGTTCTTTACAAATTTAGTCTTATTTCTGGATTCACATTTCTGGGGCTTTTACACATTTTGTACCATTTAGAAACTTTGAAAGACACGAAATGATGATTAATAAGCTAGATTTGGAATATTGTTTTCTAATCGGGAAGTTCGTGTGTTTCACAGTGGTGATAATCGGTGCTCGGTCTTTTTTCAGCGCTAAGATTGTTTTTGTATTGTTTTGTTTTTTGCTTTTTGTTTTTTTAATATACTCACAAAGACAAACACACATTCAATTGACGATCTTCTTGGTAACAATAGAAACGTATAAAAACATAGACAGGACAAAATCAACACATTCTACATAAGAAAAAAAAGTTGACAAACTGACTAAGTCGAGAGCATCAAATCAATATACACTCAAAGATTTTTTGTTAACGCCTAACCTAAGCCTAACCTAATCGTGCCAGTTGAAAGAAACTTTTCGTGTAAGCATTATAATGTGGCACACCTTTGTGGTGCAGATCTTTCTAGTAGACATTGAAGATGGCAATGGAATCTCTCTGTGAGCATTGGTGGGTGTTTGCATTATTTTTCTAAAGTATTTATGTAATAGGAGGTTGTGCTTTATTCGTGTAGCTGAGGAAGTGATTTAGACAATACCGTCATCTTAAAATATCAGAAAAAACCCACCTGAATCTCATATGTGACGTAACTTTGTATCATTGTTAGGTGTCTTTGTGAGACAGAAATAAACTTTTATATGAAGATAGCTTTGTGCTTTCTGTGTATGACTGTGTGCTTCGGAATGACTATCTCTGTCTTTCTCTCTGTCTCTCTGTCTCTCTCTGTAGTGTGTGTGTGTGTGTGTGTGTGTGTGTGTGTGTGTGTGTGTGTGTGTGTGTGTGTGTGTGTGTGTGTGTGTGTGAAATAAAGAGAAAGAAGTAGCGAAACAAAACGAGAGGTACACAAGCTATTATTCAAGTTTATTTTATTTTCAGAAACACTGTACAGACTGCAAACCCTTTAATCGAAACGCATGAATGAATCAGGCTCTTGATCTATTAATCGTGCAAATTAAGCAAGTCCTTTGAATAAATCATGACAACTTAAAGATGTATTAATTCCCGTGTAAACTGTCATGTGCACCAGCACATTATCTGTCCAGGTTCTTATATGGGTAAGGCGCATCCACTTACGCATATGCCTTCTTCTCCTTCTCCTTCTCCTTCTCCTTCTCCTTCTTCTTCTTCTTCTTCTTCGTCTTCTTCTTCTTCTTCTTCTTCTTCTTCTTCTTCTTCTTCTTCTTCTTCTTCTTCTCCTTCTCCTTCTCCTTCTCCTTCTCCTTCTTCTTCTTCTTCTTCTTCCTCCATGGGGTGAAACTCCCACGTTCACTCATGTTTTTGCACGAGTGGAGGTTTACGTGTATGACCGTTTTTACCCTGCCATTCATGCAGCATACGCCGAATCGATTTCGGGGGAAGCATGCTGGGTTTTATCGTGTTTCTATAACCCACCGAACTCTGACATGCATAACAGGATCTTGTCCGTGCGCACTTGGTCTTGTGCTTGCGTGTACACACGAAGGGGGATAAGGCACTAGCAGGTCTGCACATAAGTTGACCTGGGAGATCGGACCAATCTCCACCCTTAACCCACCAGGCGGCCGCGGGCGGAATTTGAACTTAGGACCTTCCGATTAGGAGGCAGATGTCTTTTCCACTACGCCACTGCGCCCGTCAGGCAGATACCATAAGTCTTCAATCTGGCTGCTTCCTGTGTAATGCTGGATTTGTGTTGTTTGAATAATTTTGCAAATAGACATTTGCTTGAATCAGAATATAGATTTATCAAACACATCCCGTTTTGTACAGAAAGCAGCCAGTCTGTTCAGTTTTGGTATGTGTCCAAGTTGAAACGATGCTCTAAGCCCATGTAAAGCCCTGCGCATATCTCAGGTTGCTTAACTTGTTACGTTTGCAAGAAAGATGTTACCCTTTAAAAACACACTCACAGACGAATTAATGTATGTATAAGGCCAAACAAAAATGCATGTTGGTTTAGGGTAACCCGACCGACCCTATTTTTTCCCGCAGACCCTAAAACTTTTTTTCATTTCTCAACAACAACAAAAAACATTAAAAAAAAATATGGCACATTTTGCGAACCATACCGAGACTAAAAATAAACAATAAAAATTAAAAAAAAGCCGACCTATCGACCCTATTTTTTTCCAGTTATGTTACCTTAAACAAACATATATTTTTGTTTGGTCAAATATGCATTAATGCTTGCGCCATTCATCTCCCTCACAGATAAATGGTGTTTTATGTTTTGGGTCATGAATTAAACAAAAAAGTACAATTATGAAGTTTAAAGCGATCACATTCGGATTTTAACTGAAAATAACGCTACAATGAAGCTTTGGAAAAAAAATGTGATGTTTGCAAAAAACAAAAATGAAGTGACGTTTAGATAATAATACAGAACTCAGAAGGTCTATCTTTGCACATGCTTTTCCACTATAAAATAGGTCTATTACTATTCAAATGTATTCCCGAAATTAATATTGAAAAAGTCATGCTTGTCATGAACCTATTCATTTAGTTTTATAAAAACAACTGCTCGTGTAAATACAGTTTTATTCTTCGTAACTAACAATAATTACATTAAAAAAAAAAGTAAATATTATTGACAATGTCGTGACCACAGAGATATAGACTACGGTATATCTCTGTGGTCGTGACCCGCATCAGGCTATTTTTTTGAGGAGAAGTTTCACAAGAATGAAACATTTATTTACAGCTTCACGTATAGCTAAATCCGTCTCAAGTGCTTTAATTCACACGATAAAGATTATAAAAAAAAAGCACTAAAAAAAAAAAAAGGGTATTTGTAAGCACGCGGTAAAAGGGTCCACATTTGACTCAATAAAGTGTCTTCACGAATTCTTGAATTTTGCTTAGAATTTGGGGATCACCTCAAGCATATTACACACACATATAATAAATGGAGGCAAACTATTTTCTGCTGATTTTTCTTAAGCATGGTACCATGTTGCTTAATCCAAATTTTTTCTTCTAGATTTCGGCCATTGGTGCGTGTTTATTGATCCAAACACGCGAAAGTAATGAAAGCTCGTGATGATTTGGACCAACCACAGAATCAATTCTTGGCAAAACCAGTTGTTTATCAGTTTCGTCTAGAATTCCTAACAAAACTAAACAGTATACATCAACCATTGGTGCGGAACAGTCATACTACGATCATATAAAACCACAAACAGTCTTCAAAATAGACGCAGCTATTCTGTTTGCAAACTGGTAGTACTGCACCACAATCGCTGGGGCCTTTCTGCGCCAGGAAATGACGGCATAGGCCACGTGGGCTTATCAGGTCACGCTTGGCCGAGACGCCAGAGATTGGAGACTTTGCCCCAGACGTCTTGAGTAGGCTTGTCGGGCTGCAGTCACAACTTTCGAGGGCTTAGCCCTTCCATGACCGCCTCCACTCCCGTTTGTTCTTGAGCGTCCAGTTCGTAGGCAGCTTGAAAAATATAAGAGGAAAATGTTCATGTTGGTTTCTTTATAACACGAATGTGTTTTGCGCGCGCATCAGTGAGTGCGTATGTTTGTGATAATGTATTATTGTGCAATTTGTTGTATGTAGTGCGTGTGTGCGCCCGTGCGTGTGGTTTTGATAACGTTTTACAGAGCAATGTGATATTCATTGATATGAGTGGGATTGCACGTTAAATAATGTTATGTTGTCGTAGTATTTTGATTGTGCAGCGCTTTGAGCAGGGTAAAACCCTGGATACATGCGCTATATAAATATAATGCATTATTATTATTACTTGTTCCTTTCTTCGATTTTACCTTCTACGATCGTCCTGATATGGCTCTGCGTAGTCGGCTGGACGTTAAGCAACAAATAAACAAACAAACAAACAAACCTTCTACGAGGGCCCCAAAGGGTTTACAATCGTGATCGTGGTTGGCGTTTTTTTACCTTTCTGTGACCGTGATTGCCGAAATTTCCATTTCTGTGATCGTGATGGGACTTTGCCCGTGATCCGTGATGACAAAAAAATCAAGTCTCGTGATCGTGATCGTCATTTGTTTTCGTGATCGTGATGGGCATTATTGCAAAGCATTTTATTTTCAACGTACATTTTTCACAGCTGTATCACTCAATGATCCTCTATTCGTCAAGGAGCCAATCCCGATTGAAGGGAAGCAACAACACATTCAGAAATATGATTTTGACAGCGATTGCTTCCCTTTAAGAGAACCAATCACACAAAAAAGAGATCGAATCAGAAGGCGAATTACAAAAGTCTGCCAAACTTCATCCAATGGAAGGGCTTCGTGCTAAAGTTTTGAGTGCATTCAGTCAAATTCGAATTCGAAGATCAAAAATGGCGTGCAGCGGTACTGTCATCGAACTTCTGTTATATTTTGTGGATTCAAGCCAGACCAAAGCAGGCGGCGAGAATGCCTTCCTTGGTGGAAAGGTCTGGCTACGGGTCCGTCTTTCCGAAGACGAAATGTCAAGGCATGTTGATCTATCAGGGCCGGACTAGGTAAGTACTAGGGGGAGGGGTTACAGATGCGGGTCCAGGGGGCAAAGCCCCTTGGTGGGGGTTGCCCCCTTGAAGCTGAACGGTTTTTGATGTTTCTGGAGGGAAAGGAAGCCTGTCCTTGAATGAAAAAGGTAAGTTCGACAGCAAGCTGTATAGGCAATGAAGAAGAATTGAGATTGTAAGGACTCCTACTTTTCATCACAAAAATCGTTGAAGAAAAATGTCTTTCGAAAGGGGGTGAGAGGTGCGATTTCTCCTCGGATTTCATGATGATCCAGATGCAACCCCCCCCACCCCCCCCCCCCCCTTCCTCCCCCACAAAAAAAAAGCGTTTGGGAGGTACATGCTTAAGCCAGGGGGAGGGGGGTTGCGCAACCCCTGTACCCCCCCCCCCCCCCCAGTCCGGCCCTGTCTATGTTGCTCTATGACTGTTCTGAATGTAGGCAAAGATCTTGAAATTTGTTCAAGATCTTTGAGTTTGATTGAGATCATTGACATTGTCGACATTGCCACGTCCGGCTGTCACTCGCTCAGTGTGACCTCGACTGGCTCGAGTCTGATCGAGTCTGCGTGTAGCCAAAACCGAAACTAGAAATGTGTTTTTCATCCCAGCAACGTGGACACGCTTGGCATAGATTCTAATTGTCGCTTAATTCTTTGCATTAAGCTTGGATTTATTTTAGCGCCTGTAAACTTATCAACAATGGGTTAAATTCAGGAACTATGGCGGGGAGACGTGCCAGTTTGGGTCACTTGATCCTCATGTCAAAGTCGATCAAAGTCATGTTCGTTGGGGATTTTGTTATTATAGACTCTACCATCACACATACATGTACTTTTATTTCAATCCACCCAATAGTTTTTGAGAAAATGGGTTTAAAAGATTTAGCTCTGGAAATGTGAAATTGTGCAAGTATATATTCATGTGTGTGAGTGAGGGTGTGGGAGTTGAATGTGTATGAGTGCAGGGGCGGATTAGGGGGGGGGGAGGTTACAGGGGTTCCGGAACCCAACCTCCCCCCCCGGCTGTCAAAAAAATTAAAAAAATTAACACTAACTTTAAAAGAAATAATGAGTGGCTGCTGACACCAGTTGATCATGTTTAAAATCAAGGATAAGCCATAAATTGTTCATAAAATAGCTAAAACTCTTCAGCTTCTGAGGGGCTAAGCCCCCCAGACCCCCCAACGGGGCCCATGTACCCACAAGGGGTCTATCCATGGACCCCAGGTTGTAACCCCCCCCCCCCCCCCCACCCCCTCTGGCTTAACTGCTCCGCCCCTGGAGTGTATATTCCTGTGAGTGTTTGTATGAGAGAGAGCGAGAGAAAAAACAATGAAAACAACATTCTTGTTACTGATTACAAATCATGAATCGATATGTATTTCTATGTGTGTATGAAAGAGAACTACTGTTATACTCCTTTAATGGGAATACGTTTTTAAAAGAGTTGGCCGAGAATAAAACAAAGAATAAGATCGATGCTGAGTCGGTCTCGGATGACCTTCTGGATTCCCCAGACAAGAAACAAAAACAACCAACCAATTTCCTTCCTTCGTTCCTTCTTTCTTTTTTTTCATTTTTCATTTTCTTCTTTCCTGCCTGTCTGCATGTCTGCCTTGCTCTATTTCCTTTTCCATTACCTCCTTTATTCTTATGTCTTTCTTCTTTATTCCCCTTTCGCCACTGGAGCTTCTTTCCTATTATATTACCAACTGATGTTTTAACTATAAGGGGTACGCTAAACAAATATATCTTAGGATCAGCATATTATATACCTTATGCACACCATGATCAATAAAACTGAGCAAAACCAACAAAGTTAACTCAATAAAGGTTTAATAGGAACATTCAAAGTCGAAATTGACCATTCTGACAATCATTCAGTTACAAAGACATGCAGACAGAGACCCACACAGAGACCCACACAGAGACCCACACAGAGACAGAAACACAGACCGACAGATACAGGAAGCGAGACGGACAAAGAAAGGGACACAGAAATACAGACAGCTAGTCAGAGACACACCAAAATCACCAACTGGCAGCATGAAATAAAAGACTGACCAAAATCACCAACTGGCAGCATGAAAAAAAAGACTGACCAAAATCACCAACTGGCAGCATGAAAAAAAGACTGACCAAAATCACCAACTGGCAGCATGAAAAAAAAGACTGACCAAAATCACCAACTGGCAGCATGAAAAAAAAGACTGACCAAAATCACCAACTGGCAGCATGAAAAAAAAGACTGACCAAAATCACCAACTGGCAGCATGAAAAAAAGACTGACCAAAATCACCAACTGGCAGCATGAAAAAAAAGACTGACCAAAATCACCAACTGGCAGCATGAAAAAAAAGACTAACCAAAATCACCAACTGGCAGCATGAAAAAAAAGACTGACCAAAATCACCAACTGGCAGCAGGAAAAAAAGACTGACCAAAATCACCAACTGGCAGCATGAAAAAAAAGACTGACCAAAATCACCAACTGGCAGCATGAAAAAAAAGACTGACCAAAATCACCAACTGGCAGCATGAAAAAAAAGACTGACCAAAATCACCAACTGGCAGCATGAAAAAAAAAGACTGACCAAAATCACCAACTGGCAGCATGAAAAAAACAAGTCGCGTAAGGCGAAAATACAACATTTAGTCAAGTAGCTGTCGAACTCACAGAATGAAACTGAACGCAATGCAACGCAGCAAGACCGTAGACTCGTAGCATCGTCAGTCCACCGCTCATGGCAAAGGCAGTGAAATTGACAAGAAGAGCGGGGTAGTAGTTGCGCTGAGAAGGATAGCACGCTTTTCTGTACCTCTCTTCGTTTTAACTTTCTGAGCGTGTTTTCAATCCAAATATATCATATCTATATGTTTTTGGAAACAGGAACCGACAAGAAATAAGATGAAAGTGTTTTTAAATTGATTTCGAACATTTAATTTTGATCATAATTTTTATATTTTTAATTTTCAGAGCTTGTTTTTAATCCAAATATAACATATTTATATGTTTTTGGAATCAGAAAATGATGGAGAATAAGATGAACGTAAATTTGGATCGTTTTATAAAAATAATATTTGTTTAACAATTTTCAGATTTTTAATGACCAAAGTCATTAATTAATTTTTAAGCCACCAAGCTGAAATGCAATACCGAAGTCCGGGCTTTGTCGGAGATTACTTGACCAAAATTTCAACCAATTTGGTTGAAAAATGAGAGCGTGACAGTGCCGCCTCAACTTTCACGAAAAGCCGGATATGACGTCATCAAAGACATTTATCAAAAAAATGAAAAAAACATCTGAGGATATCATACCCAGGAACTCTCATGTCAAATTTCATAAAGATCGGTCCAGTAGTTTAGTCTGAATCGCTCTACACACACACACAGACAGACAGACACACACACACACACACACACACACCACGACCCTCGTCTCGATTCCCCCCTCTATGTTAAAACATTTAGTCAAAACTTGAATAAATGTAAAAGGCAGACGCAACACGGAACGAACAAGGTTTGAAAGAAAATGGAGGGGAAACACACACAAACTTTTTGCGTGTTTCCCCTCCATTTTGTTTTGTCAAAAATGAACCGTTCCAATAACCTACAAACCTGGTAACAGTCTGGAATAATAAAAACATTATGTATCGAAATAATGTGTTATTTTTTAAGAAATGGACTAAATGTGGGATCGCATTAGTTAGTGATATATGTGTTAATAACAGGCTGTTATCCCTAGAACAGATTAAAGTAAAAGTTGGTACTTATCCTTCACTGATGTTAGAGTATAACGTGGTAAAGACTGCTGTTACCTCGTTTATGAAAAGATATCCGGCGAATATGCTCATGCAATCCAATGAAAACAATGTTCTGCTTTTCGACCATAAAGAGTTATTTACAGCACGTTCTTATAGATTACATTTAATAAGTAAAACTGAACACAACCCTTGTTGTCTGAATTTCTGGATGCATAAGTTTAATATAGAAATAACTAAATGGCATTGGCTCATCGTAAGGAATGTATCTAAAGAATCAAGACTGAGAGAATTGCACTGGAAGATACTGCATAACATATATCCGACTAATATTTTGCTTTGTAAAATGGGAATTAGAATGAATAACAAATGCTCATTCTGTCCAGATAAGATTGATTTTGTGGAACATTTCTTTTATGAATGTTCTGCTATACATCCAATTTGGGAAAGAATTACCAATAAGGTATTTCAGCAGTATAATGTTAATATAAAAATTGATGTTCAAACAGCACTGTTAGGATACATGAAAACACCTGGTATGTCAAACAATTTAGTAAATTATATCAATGTACTTATTATTGTGGCAAAAATGTGTGTGGGAAAATTCAAATACGGGAAACCAATAGAAATTGTGTGCATGTTTAATTCAGAGTTAGATTTGCGACACATATAGACTGAGAATAGAATAATGGTAATTGTAAAATATCTTAATAAAATTGTCCATTATTGGTATTTGTCCATGACAGAGGTGAAAAGATTCGGGCAAAAGAAGTAAATTTATGTGTGGTTTTTTTTGTTTGTTTTTTTCAACCAGCTATTTAGGCTGTTGATTTAAAAATGTAAAGAAAAAAAAGGAATCAGCGTTTTATTGATAGCAAAAATGTGCATTAGCAAAGCTAAGAAAACTAAATCGCAAATTCCATTGGAAATTGTATTTCAACAAGAATTTGCGCTACAAAAGGTTTATCCCCATTGTCCGTAGTTAGATTGTTGTTGAATTAAAAAGTAATTTAATGTAAAAGAAAACAAAAGTAAAATTTCATTGGAAAAAAAAAAGAAAAAAAAAGACCAATGAAGAAGGATATGCTCACCGCCCAAAACAAAAAAACAAAAAACAAAACAAAAACATAAGACGAAAGAGGCAAAAAAGATGGGTTTGAAGCAGCCTTGCATGCAACTGAGGTAAAAAAAAAAAAAAAAAAAAAAACCTACAATTCTTGTTTTTTGATTCGCTCTATTTACATTTTAATAGAAAAAACACTAAACAAAAATGTAAAAAATTAAAAGACATTTCATATTGTAAGCGAATCACCGAAGGATGTCAGATACCAGGACGTCAGTCTTCTGGCCAACCACAACCCAGACGTTGACCACTGCAGTTTTTGTCAAAGCGCCGGTCAATCGAACATCACACTCCTCCATTGGTAATACCACAGTAAGAATGAAGGAGCAGGATACTTTGATCGACAGATACAAGCTCCTGGCTGTTATTGCTGATCAAACGGTATTAGTTGGGCGAAGTAAAATTCACAAAGTTCCCTGCACGAAGCTTTGGCACTGAATTTTCGTCAGAAAGGCTTCGCGGGGACAACTTCGGGCTCCGTTAAGAACAGCCTAAAGAAACCCTTGAGGAACCTTGGAGGACAGCTACACGTAAGGTGAGGAGAACGAGGAAGAAGAAGATACCAGGGCCGCGGTGCACGAGAAAGTTACCAGCCGGGTGGGAGCCGGCCGCGGTGTTTGATTGGTTGAAATTGAGATTTGTTGTGATTTCAAAGAATCAGACCCCGCGGCTTGTTCTCACACGTTTGGGTGACACCCATGTTTGCTCCGTGCACCTAAGACCAGGACGCCTCGTTAATAAGTTTGGGCGATTGAAGCCCCAGACTACAAGAATCAACCCCACAAGTAGGTCTACATTAAAGCAAAGACCGGCGGTTTGTTCTTCTTCTTCTTCTTCTTCTTCAGCGTTCGACGATGGCTGTGTCTAGATTCTTTGGCCCGTGATGTTGACGAAGTGGGCTGTCATTTCCAGGTCCTGAGTGCTGCCCCATAGCTTGGTGTGCAGCGATGTCCCTGTGGGCCAGACATGTTTCCTCTCACTGCAGTGGAGTTGGCAGGTCTGCAGGAAGTGGCCCGGTGTCTGGTCCGCCTCTCCACAATGCCACAGGGCCGACTGTCTGATGCCGATCCTGTTTAGGTGGCTGTTTAGTCCACAGTGGCCTGTCCGGAGGTAGAAGACAATGGTCTGCTCGTGACGAGTGAGCTGATGGAGGGCATCTTCGTGTGGATTATATCCATTGTTTTTCTCTTTGAAGGTGGATTAGGGTCATGGCTTCACTGTTAGTGAGATTAGAGGGTTGCTGCTCAGTTTTGCTGCTCTCCTTTGCCAGCCGATCCGCCACTTCGTTGCCCACAATCCCCGTGTGTGCATGGATCCACTGCAGGACAACCGCTGTGGTTTGGGCCAGTGTGTTGATGTTCTGCATCATGTGTGTTCCATGGTCGAGTGCGGTTTGTTGAAAGGGAGACAATTGCCCGGAAGCTAGTGACTGCCGCTCGTGAATAATACATTGTGCGAAGACAGGGGAGATAAACGTGAACATGTCGTGCTAGCTGTTCATAATGGTGATGTG
>NC_090250.1:22769699-22797199 GCF_037325665.1 Littorina saxatilis | reverse complement strand
GAGCCAAAGCAACCTGTCTTGCCATGGAGCCAAATTGTGAAGAACAGTACGGTACTGTGTACATTTCTACAAAGACAACAAAAGACAGTTTTGAGTCGACGCTCCCTTGATGGGTAACAGTGGGTGAGCAGAAAACGACCATACAAGGCAACACAAAAATGTCCTGACACCGAACCAGACTTATGCACCACGAAGTATTATATGCATACAGAAAGAACGACAATCGAAATGTAGCTATACACCCTACAGACAAAAACTGCTACCAACAGTTAAAGGCACACTACTTCCTCTGACATTTTTTTCTTCAGATTTGGCCATGCTATTACGAGGTATAAGACTATTTATACCTGTACTTGGACACATACAAAGAACCCAATATCCTGACTGCTTACCTCGGTGAGAATCGTTTTTGATGAATGGGTTTTTTTACAGCCACAAGAAACCTTAATGCAATTAATTCATTAAACAAATTCCACCTGCGCGCAAAAAGCACCCAGTCTTTTGAGTTTTGGTATGTGCCTAAGTGGAGGGAAGATCGTATCCTATGTAAAAGCCGTGCCAGATCTGAAACGGTGAACTTGGCTGTTAACACGGGAAGGGGTGTGAATTTAACGAAACTACAAGCCAATTTCAAACGGTGAACTTGGCTGTTAACACGGGAAGGGGTGTGAATTTATCGAAACTACCAGCCAATGTCAAATGTTCTGCTACCCAGCCAGACGTGTAAGCACCGATAAATATGTTGTGCAAACACAAGAAAACCCTTCAAAGAAAGAGAAACCGTTGGAATACCATCATACACCAAGCAAGGAAACCAGAAATACCGGCAATATAAGCCATCACAACATGTCCTGCCACCGAACCAGGCTTAAGCATCGATAAATGTTCTGTACAAATAAAAGAAAAACAGATTCCTAAGACTTAAGCACCAAGGAACGTTTTGTATAAGCAGAAAAGATAACATTTAAAGAAAGATAAAAACATTGTGACGGCACTTGTTTTTAGGACGACTCTGGCTGAGCTCAAAAATTTCCAGCAGTTAACGACAATACAACCCTTCACACAATGGCAAGCTAGACTTAAGTGCCAAGAAATATGTTGTACAAACAGAAAGAAAAACCTTTAAAGAAAGAGAGATAGCATTGGAATAACACTTGTTGGGGGGGGGGGGGGGGCTACCAAAGATCGCATTGAGATAACACTTTTTCAATCACCAATGATAGCATTGAAATAAGACGTGTTCGATGGATTACCAAAGATAGCATTGAAATAACACTTGTTCGATAAATTAACAAAGATTGCATTGAAATAACACTTGTTCGATGGATTACCAAAGATTGCATTCGAGGGACCACCAAGCCAGACATAAGCACCAAGATATATTTTGTACACACAGAAAGAAAACCCTTTAAAGAAACCCATCCCATGACAGTATTGATACGACAGTTGTCCGTGGGGCGACTGTGCCTGGGCAAAGAAGCCATCGTCATCGACTGACACAAGATAGGGGGAAGACCACTGAAGCCAACCAAGCCAACATCGACCCGAACTCGAAGCCAGAACTCGAGTCCTCTTTTTACAGCCTAGTTTCGTCGAGACTGGGACTGTTAGCATCTGTCTGAGAATTAGGGTAAAGTAGATATAATGCGATGAAAATATGTCTTATATTTGACCACTGAAGCCAAGCAAGCCAATATGGACCCAAATTTAAAACCAGCACCTGAATCATCTTTTTAGAACGTCGTTTCGTCGAGTCTGGGACTTTTAGCATCTGTCTGAGAATAGACGATCGTCTGCCGGGTTTGCGTGGGTTGTGAAAGAGTGAATACTCTTGCTCAGTGAGTCTAACTTTCCCACGTTACATAATAGTCCAGTCACAAGCGGGGAGTGCGTCTGAAACACGTGGTCAAGGAGCACGTGTGGAAAGCTTGCCTCAGTAAAAGCAAGAGTATTCACAACCAATACAAACCCGACATAGTCATTTCCGGAGTTTGTTTTTCGGGGTAAGCAGGATGAGATGCGTTGAAAGAGGAAAAGTTGTCTTATCTTTGACCACTGAAGCCAAACAAACGACAAGGAGTCCTCTTTCCTAAGCTTATGTAATCGAGGCTGTTTGAAAACTGGATTAAAGTGGATATAATTAAATGTAGGGTTGACATATGTTTTATATTTGACCACCGAATCCAAGCAATCCAACATCGTCCCGAACTCAAAGAGAGGACTGAATCCTCTTTCGTTTGTTTGTCATATCAGGGCGGTGCTGCTTTGACATATCACGTGCGCCACACACAAGACAGAAGTCGCAGCACAGGCTTCATGTCTCACCCAGTCACATTATTCTGACACCGGACCAACCAGTCCTAGCACTAACCCCATAATGCCAGACGCCAGGCGGAGCAGCCACTAGTTTGCCAATTTTAAAGTCTTAGGTATGACCCGGCCGGGGTTCAAACCCACGACCTCCCGATCACGGGGCGGACGCCTTACCACTAGGTCAATCCTCTTGCCCAGCTTTATTACGTTGAGCAAGTGACTGATAGCTTCCTGTTTGATCATTAGTGAACATGAAACTGAACATGATGTGCTGCATTGCAATATTTGACCGCTGAAACCAACCCAAACTTAAAGCCCAAAACCGAGTCTTCTACTCAGAGCCTTTAGGATTGTGGTAAAACTAGATGTCATTTGATGTTGGGAGAAAATATTTGTTTATCCTCGAAAAGCACAAAAACCTGACGTTGAAGTTTGTTACACAAGTCTCAAGTCTCTGATGAAAAGTATGAAAAATAAGTAGACAGGGTGGGGTATTGAGAAGGCGGAGGAAGGGAGAGATACAGGGCTGGAGGGTAAAACTGATAAGAAACCGCGTATAGCGTATACAAAAAGAAAGAAATTTCGTTCTAGCACATATTGTGTCATAGACGTTTCGTAATGAATCAGGAGAAAAACTATCTATCTGCTCGATTGGTCGGATGATCCACAACTGCCTTATTGAGTTATCTGCCAAGTTCAGAAGTACTGTCACAAAAGAGCAAACCATTTTATTTCGATTAATTTCGTCTACCTTTATAATAGTTTGTTTTATATTCTTCTTTTTTTCCAGCTCGCGTCAGTCTTGCCCCAAACACACTTTTTGACTTGCACGTGTTTTAATATCTCTTCCGGCTGACTTTTGTTTCATCGCGTTCAGTATTTAAAGCCATTTGACAAACTCCAGAAATAACTCTGTCGGCTTTGTTTGGGTTGTGAAAGAGTGAATACTCTTGCTTTTACTGGGGCAAGCTTTCAAAACGAGTTCCTTGTTTCTTGTTCTCAAAAGCACTAATCAAAAAATTGCTCCAGGGGCTTACAACGTAGTACAATATATGACCTTACTGGGAGAATGCAAGTTTCCAGTACAAAGGACTTAACATTTCTTACATACTGCTTGACTAAAATCTTTACAAACATTGACTATATTCTATACAAGAAACACTTAACACGAGTAAAAGGAGAAACAGAATCCGTTAGTCGCCTCTTACGACATGCTGGGGAGCATCGGGTAAATTCCTCCCCCTAACCCGCGGGGGGTGCTAGTGACTTGCATATAATGTCACGTGGGAAAGTTTGACTCACAAAAAGCAAGAGTACTCACTCCTTCAACCCATACAAACCAGACAGAGTTATTTCCGAACATCGTCTACTTTGCGACTTATCAAGTGAAGTATGAATCAGCAATTTTGCTGTAACTGGTTGTAAGTCTTCATCACCAGTTGCAAATGATTTGATTCATAACCAGCAAAACGATAAAATCTCGTCAAGCGATGTGATACACAACGAGTTATTTCTGAACATCGTCTATTTTCAACCCTCCTCACTCTCGTCACAGACAGGCTCTTCCATCGCCTGACCCACCACCGGAGCCAGTGAAGAAAAAGCCATTTTATCGCCGAGGGGTGCTAGTGAGGAGCTACGACCAGGCGAAGAGGCTTTTTGGACAAATATATGTGCTGGTTGAATCGACGGGCGCAGAGGACAGTCGCAACCACTGAATACGCGAGAGAGTGAATGGACCACCGCTGCTTGTTTACTGGAGTCCCAAGTATGTGTTGTCTTCGGATGATTTTCTACCATCATTTTTGTCGATTCTAAAATTAATTTTTATTCTTCTGTATCTCGTCTTGAAATTTGAGGTCAAGGTAAGTTGCGATTTTTAGGTTTTTTTGTTTTTGTGTTTCTTGTTTTGAATGTGGAAAGAGGATAATAATAATAATAATAATAATAATAATAATAATAATAATAATAATAATAATAATAATAATAATAATAAATGAGCATTTATATAGCGCAACATCATAACTTTACAATTATGCTCTTTGCGCTTGACACATCTAAGGATGAGGCAAAGTATTGATTATTTTGGCGTGCAAGACTGATTTTCTTGTTGAATTGGTTCAGGAGAGCAGTGGTGTCATTTTGTGTGTAAATGTGGAGCATCAATCTGTCTTTTTGATTTGATAACCGAATGACCCTTTTTTTCTTGCTGTAATAATGTGTCTTTGCGTTTTCGCAAGAATTAAACATTTTAATTCATTTTTGTGCCAGACTGCCAAAGCCCCCCCCCCCCCCCCCCCCTCCCCACCCCATCCCATCCCAAAAATGTCGCCATGATTGTTAGGCGAAATGGTTACCATTCTGCATCCTTTACAGACATATGTTCTATGATGTGATTGCTCGTATTTATGGTCGCTTTTACAGCCGTCTTTTATTGAATGCTTAGTTTCTTGAAGATATTCTCAGCACACTCTTAACACTGCTTGAATGCAAATGCCTGACACGTTCATTACCATGTCCACTGATTTTGTGTTGGCGTTTCTTCTGGTTAAGTTCCCGCATTGCGGTATTTTCTTGTAGGGACGCACCCCTTCCCCCTCCCTCCACAAAAATCTACTGTCAATTTGTTTGTTGGATTTATTTTCAGCAATCTTTCGTTTCTGTATTGGTTGTTTTGTCTGAAGCATCTAACCATGCGTTCCCACCCATGTCTTATTTTCAGCAATCTTTCGTTTCTGTATTGGATATTTGTATCTAACCATGCGATCCCACTAATTTATTTTCAGCAATCTTTCGTTTCTGTATTGGCTGTTTTGTCTGAAGTATCTAACCATGCGTTCCCACTCATTTATTTTCAGCAATCTTTTGTTTTTGTTTTGGATGTTTTGTCTGAAGTATCTAACCATGCGTTATCACCCATTTATTTTCAGCAATCTTTCGTTTCTGTATTGGATGTTTTGTATCTAACCATGCGTTATCACCCATTTATTTTCAGCAATTTTTTGTTTCTGTATTGGATGTTTTGTCTGAAGTATCCAACCATGCGTTATCACACTGTAAATTTTCATATATCGTCCAGGGTGTTTCTCGGGGTCAAGTATTCTGCCGCTTGGACACACACGAAAGGTTGGCTGCTTTCAATGCCGTATGGGAGTTTTGGGTTATTGAATTTTGTACCTGACACGTTTGTCATTCCGCGAAATTTAAATAAGCAGAGAGAACAATTCTCACTTCGCGCGGAAAGTGTAGCTAGGCTGTGGATGTTTTTGAGATGGAAAGGTGGAATAAGATTGCTCTTCGCCAATGTAAAAGGCTGATTGGCTCACGTAAGTGTAGCCTATGCGATGCTAACTTTTGTCTGTCTGTGCGTGCGTGCGTGCGTGCGTGCGTGCGTGCGTGCGTGCGTGCGTATGTATGTATGTCTGTGGTAGAAACTTTAACATTTGACTGAACACCGAAATACTAATTTTACCTGGTTATTATTCAAGCAACAGCTTCAAAGTATTGAAGCAATGATCAACATTTCGTCGGCACGTATGTAGTTAAAGTGTGTATCCAAAGAAAACGGGTGGTGGGGGGTTTTGGGGGGGTAAAAACAGCTGACTGGTTTGTGTCGTGTGTAAGGTTAGGTCAGATCGCATGAAGGATTGTGGTATAGATACAGTTATCACCGAGCTGCAGTTCGCCGATTCGGAGAAGACGACTCATGATTTCACATTGTTCGGTTTCGTAGCTCCAAAAGAATAGATAAAGAAGATACCAAAGGAGATTTCCTACAGGTTAATCTGCACAGCGTGTTTCCAGTGTCTGCGCGAGGAAGCGCTGTCGAAAGCGCAGTGTCGATCTGGCCATCTGGCAGTCGTGTCCCTGTAAGTAGGCTACAGACAGACAGATCTAGATCTAGTGTCTCGCACTCTTGCACCTTGTCACCTATGCTTACTGTGTGTGTGTATGTGTGACGGAGTGATTGAGTTTGTGTTACTGTTTGTCGATTTCTTACGTGAGCCTTGAAGGTTTCGCCTCTTGTTTTCTTTTGATTTTCATTTTTCATTTTTTTAGTATGTTTCATTACTTTATTGCTGGGAAGTACGGATTGCTTCCTCCCCGTGGAAAGCTAGCAGCAACAGAGTCGCGCTACACAGGTATGTGCGTGTTAGAATGTGGTCAGCCACCTGCACTCCTGGCAGAGTGTCCGGGGCCTTTTACGTGCTAAAATGGTGACACAGGGTGGGACATGGATACCGTCTCTTAGTCTGCATATACTGTTTAACCCGTGTCCGTCCCGTAACCCGCGAATCCCAAGTCCAGTACTTTACCTACTGGGACATCTGTGTGAATGTTGTGTCTGTTAATATCCTCATCTGCGACAAAAAGATAAATCGTTGCGTCAATACTAGCTGCTATGAGACGTACTGCAACTTACAAATACACTGTCCCTTGCTGATCACAACACTGACACAATAAACTGCCATTAAACTGCCAGATTTGTATCCATCGGAAAACCTGATGTTAAAAGATCGAAGCTATCAATTTGAAACAACGACGACGACAACACCACCACCACCGACAACAACAACAACAACAACAACAACAACAACGAAAACAGCATCGACGAAGACGACGACAACGACAACGACGTCAACAACAAAATTAATAGACAACATCTTTATGCGGTTTTGTGAATCCTGAGTTCCTTATTCATTTTTCAGTCTTTTTCCAAGTTCCGTATGCTTAATTCCATCAATTCTTTGTTGCAAATGTTTGAGTTTGCTTAAAATATTATCTGTTCTCAGATTGTTGCCTGCCTGCAAGGATTCGAATCGAAGAAAGTCTCACTGCAGAATTCAAGTCAGAGCGATTCTATGCAAATGAAGACCTGCGTTGTCTCAGCCCTTGTTTCTTGGCTCCTGCTGATTGTCAGGTAAAGAACTGTGATTTAACAATTTGTGGCAAATAGTGTTTGGCTTCCTGTTGTTCTCATTGTGTGTGTGTGTGTATGTGTGTGTGTGTGTGCGTGTGTGTGTGTGTGTGTGTGTGTATATGTGTGTGCGTGTGTGTGTGTTTGTGTATGTATGTGTGTGTGTGTGTTTGTGTGTGAGTTGGCGGCGTGTGTGTGTGTGTGTGTGTGTGTGGGGGGGTGTCTGTGTGTATGTATGTGCGTGCGTACATGCGTGTAAAAACAAATTCAAAGCATAAGTTAACTGCTAGTTTTCAAAACTTAAGGATTAAAAGAATCAGTTTAAGTGGTGAATCAAACAAATGTGATTTAATATACTGAATAGTATCCATTAAACGTTCCATTTATTACTTTATCTTTGTTGTTTCCTTGGGTTTTTCTTTTCTTGATTTTAATTAAAAATTAATTCAAACTCCATCTGTGCAGTGTGGGCCAGGCGCGTCCAGAAAAGGCGGCCAACATCACAGGTCTCCTGAATGGACTCATGACTGACTATGACAAAAGACTGCGGCCTAGTTTGGGTGGTCAGTATTCCGTCTAATGTTTGAATGTTGTCCTTTTATTGTGTCCTTCGATTCTGAGCTGCGTGTTCTAACTTCCTCTCAAGCGATCGTTTGTTGTTGAAGTTCAACGACAAACGACATCCAGTACACAAGTCAAGACGTCTCTTTTTGTGACTCTCTCTTCCCAAGTGAGGTCTGTGACGTCTAAAGTGAAACACAATTCAAGAAGACGTCATCATGCCAATAATAGAATTAATGGTGTCAAATGCAATTCTGTCAATCATCTTTATATGTATTCCGAGAATCTTACAAAACAATTCGACAACGCAGTTTGTCTCGGTAACTTCGTCAAACAAGCACTAAAACATATCCTGTGAGGTCACCGCTAGGCTGTCCATGTATCGGTATTATATATATATCATTAAATTGTCGGTATGTTCACCAGTCCAACCATCCATACATGTCATACATACATCCTTTTATCCACCTGCCTGACCATAATCTAGTTAATCAATTGATCAGCTACATAGTCGGTCAATATGCAAAATGTATCAGTGTGTGTGTGTGTGTGTGTGTGTGTGTGTGTGTGTGTGTGTGTGTGTGTGTGTGTGTGTGTGTGTGTGTGTGTGTGTGTGCACGCGCTCTTGCGTGTAGTAGCATTTCAACATGATTAAGTCATGACATGAAATAATTAAGGACCTGTTTTGCTTCATGTTTTTGAGACGAAGATAGCAAAACCCTCTAAACTCTGAATGCTATTAACTTTAATAGTATGTGCTAGTAAGATACTATTGAGGAGCTAAATTAATACTGTGTTTGCGCAGGGCCTCCACTGGTGGTGAAAGCTGACATCGAGATCCGTTCCATGGGTCCCATTTCGGAGAAAGACATGGTGAGTAAGGAAGCCACAAATATGCAGTGAATGAATGAATGAGTAAATGAGTGGTCGGGTTGGTTGGTTGGTTGGTTGGTTGGTTGCATGCACAAGCACGCACGTACACACACGCACGCACGCACGCACAGACAGACAGACAGACAGACAGACAGACAGACAGACAGACAGACACACACACACACACACACACACACACACACACACACAAGCCAGCAGTCGTAATATCTCTGAAGTTAGTTTGAAATGTCAGCACGATTCTTGTACACTAATCAGATCCCCAAACCAATCTACCCCCGCCACCCACCCAGCCACTCACACATCCCAAGAGATGTCTTCCTCTCGGCATTTCATCAGCTTGTCACTTTCAGCCCTCCATGCTGTTGACATTTCTCAAGGATTTTCTATGTTCCGCTAACAAGAGGAATAAGGCGTATTGCAATTGAAAAAAAATCCACTTATTTTGTAGTACAACAGACGAACTCCGGAAATAACTTTGTCAGGTTTGTATGGGTTGTAAAATAGTGGATACTCTTGCTTTTAGTGAGGCAAACCTTCCACACGTGCTCCTTGTCCACGTGTTTCAGACACGTACACACCCGTCGCTAGTGACTGGCCTATAATGTCACGTGGGAAATTTTGCCTCAATAAAAGCAAGAGTATTTTCTCTTTCACAACCCATACTAAAATCCGACAGAGTTATTTCCTTTAAAACTTCGTCTATTGTGACTGCAAGCAGCTTCTGGCGTGAAAACTTGCTTTGACGCGTTGTACAGATTGAAACCGTAGCAATGTTGGATACTGAATTGATTCTGTTCCCGCATATTGTGTAGTTGCAAAGTGTTATCGGCAGAATCTGCAATTGAAAACAAGTTTGAGTCACTGACGACATTATGGTTCCCGACCCACAAGGTGAACCCTATTAGGGACTAGCATAGGTTATTTGATATCAAAGCTATTGTATCCAGGTTAGGGAGGAACAACCAGACAACTCGGTAAGCTTCGCTGAAAAGAAAACCCTCGTGAAGGCAGCAATGCGACCACAATCCACGAGAGACGCATATCATCTTCTAGAACGATGGCAGCAAGTAGTGATCATGCGACTACGAACTGGTCACTGTCGCCTCAACGCCCACATGTTCAGGAAGCTGAAGCTGACCCCATCACCAACCTGTCCCTGTGGTCTGGAAGACCAGACTCCAGAACATGTCTTAATGACATGCCCCCAACTCAAACCAATCAGAGACAAAGTGTGGCCAGCATCAGTCCCTCTCCGCACCAAACTCTATGGGAGCAGACAAGACCTGGAAGCCACGACGTCATTCGTCTCGCAGACTAACCTGATGGTGTGACGGCGAACGCAAGAAGAAGAAGAAGAAGGTTGTATATAATTATGCGCATTGTCTAAAAATACACAACGTGTTATTAACTGGTAACAGACATGAACCCTGCTCAAAGAAGAGGATATACCAGAATGGCAGAGCCTTCAATTTAAAAATAAAAATTTGTTTAGAAAAGAAACTCACAGACTTTATCATACATAAGACATAAGACACAAGACATAAGACATAAGACATAAGATCATTTATTGTCCATACAATTAAATAATGGATGGAAAAGTGTGGTTCATCTGCTCTTAAAACAACCAAACAGCATATGACAACAACTGTAACAATAAAAACAGAAATGGCTGCAAGATGCAGAAAATAATATTTAAGAGAATACTACCGGCGAACAAACAAACAAAAAAACGTCTGAAGTTCCCCAAGAGCTACATAGTTAGGTTTGGAGTTTGGAAGCATGACACTACACCCCTGGAATACATTAAATTTAGTCTGTAAAACGTTATTAAAACGCTGTATGTTTTTTATGAAGCACGTTGGTTATTCTGATATGCTTGAAAACCAGTTGAGTTCTCTGTTAGTCATAGAATGGACACCCCGTGCCACTAAATGAGAAAAGTGTTTTTTCTCGCAGACACTGGCTTGGCGTTTGTCTTATTACCACTGCCTGCACGTACGCAGGCGTTAAAGACCCGAGGAAAACGTGGGATTTTCTAACTTATATCTCAAACACACGAATCATTGCAAAGAGGGAAAATACGGCTACCCCAAGCATTCCCATAGCACTCTTTCTGGACGACGAGGGGTAGCGATTCAAAGAGAACCAGGCGTACGCGTTGACGTACACGTTCACTTTTAATTGAAAACGTCTTTGACAAAAACTGAAACGAATTAAAAAATATGTTATCTGACTAGTGTACACACCCATCCTTTGTAAAAGCTTCCGTGCTTCGTGTATAAAGGTTCCAGGTCTCACTTAGCACATTTCTTCGACGTCAAGTGTTAGTTTGAGACGCGTGTCCTCATGCGAAATCTTTAATCAGCCGCCTTTAAAAGTATTTTTTTTCCTGGCCGGGTGCCAAAAGCGTGTAAAGCTAATATCTTCCGTTTGCCTACCGTTAGGAACGTAATGTTTTGCACACACTATACGCCCCACATTTCCAAGCTACTCACCAAATTTGAGCTCAATTGATCCCAGAGTACCAGAGATACAAGTCTAAACTGTCGTCGGACAAACTAACAAACGGACAGAGTGAATCCTAAATAGCCACTTTATTTACATAAAGGAGGCTATAAAAAGAGCCGGACTACCAAGGGAAAGCAATTGAAAGAGAAAAAGTAGTCCAACTACTAAAAATACAACACGAATCAAAAGAGACAACTAAACGACAGAGGATTTCGAGGTCAGACGAGGTTGGGTAAAGGTGGGGCGGTGATGGTGGTGTGTTCTATCCGTGGCGGATTATGTCTTTATTCAGTTATTCTGCAAAAAAACAGAAATGCTGGAGAAAAACTGTTTGTTTCTGCAGCATTTCTGCATAATGTCATCTTTCGCGAGAGCAACGTTTTTTTCTGCAGTAAAACAGTTTTACTGCAGTAAAATTGAAATCAAGAATGCTGCAGTAAAACGGGGATGTTGTTTTACTGGAGAAAAACTGTTTACACTTTTTCTTCAGCATTTTGGCATTATTCAGTTATTCTGCAGAAAAACAGAAATGCTGGAGAAAAACTGTCTTTTCTGCAGCATTTCTGCATAATGTCATTTTTCGCCAAAGCAACGGGTTTTTCTGAAGCAAAACATTTTACTGCAGTGAAATTGAAATCAAGAATGCTGCAGTAAAACGGTGCTGTTGTTTTACTGCAGAAAACCTGTGTACACTTTGTCTGCAGCATTGTGTACTGGCTCATTATAATGTTGGAGCACGCGAGCCCCCCTCTGTCGAGAGATGGACTCATCCAGAATTACCAATAGTTACAAACTATTATACTATCCCAGGGGGCGACGAATACAAACGCTACTGTACAAGGTCGTTCGTTTTTCTCCAGAAAAACTGTCACAGACTATTCTGAAGAAAAGGTTAATCGCAATAATGCTGCAGAAAACCAAGTAAACATTATGCTTCAGAAAAACTGTTTTACTGCAGTAAAAAACGTTGCTTCGGCGAAAGATGACATTATGCAGAAATGCTGCAGAAAAGACAGTTTTTCTCCAGCATTTCGGTTTTTCTCCAGAATAACTGAATAATGTCATAATCCGCGAAGAGCCAGTACAAAATGCTGCAGAAAAAAATGTAAACAGGTTTTCTGCAGTAAAACAACAGCACCGTTTTACTGCAGCATTCTTGATTTCAATTTCACTGCAGTAAAATATTTTTCTGCAGAAAAAAACGCTGCTTCGGCGAAAGATGACATTATGCAGAAATGCTGCAGAAAAGAACGGTTTTTCTCCAGCATTTGTCTTTTCTGCAGAATAACTGAATAAAGTCATAATCCGCTAAGGATAGTGTTCTGTGTTCTTAAAGTCATATAGAAAGGGAGAGGGTGGGGATTGGTGGGAAGAGGGGTGGAATAAAAATGATGGCCACAAAGTTTGTTCTGTGCGAAGGGGGATTACACGCAGCCGGTACAGTGATCTACTTTCAAGACGCAGCTCTACTCTTATTGGTTCTGTCCCCGCACGTCAATATTAATACTGATAGACTAGTGCACCTGTCTCCATAGATTTGTCCCTCTCTATTTGACTGTCTTACTCTCTGTCTCGTTCTTTATCGATCTCTTCCTCTGTCTCTCTCTCGGTCTCTAAATATAGTCTATCTCTCTCTCTCGGTCTCCATATAGTCTCTCTCTCTCTCTCTCTCTCTCTCTCTCTCGCTCTCCCTCTCTCTTTTTTGTCTGTCTGATTGTCTGTCTCTCTCTCTCTGTCTGTCTGTCTCGATCTCTCTCTCTCTCTGTCTCTCTCTCTCTCTCTGCCCCCCTCGCTCTCTCTCTCTCTCTCTCTCTCTCTCTCTCTCTCTCTCTCTCTCTCTCTCTCTCTCTCTCTCTCCCCCCCCCCCCCCCCAAAAAAAAAAGAAAGACAGAAAGAAAAGAACAATTAAAAAAAAAAACGAAATGTTCGCCGATACATTGAAACAAAGGGAAAAAGGAGTGCTGGGTTAAGCTGGAAAGGGGAGGAAATCCGTGAGGATGAGGAGGGCGAAAAAAGCCGCCTTTACACTAAGGTGGTACACTGGTCTACTTTTACGACCAAGCTCTACGTAGACACACCCTCAGCATGACCGCTCACATTTGCGGTCTACGCTAGTCTAGAGACGCGGGAGAGAGAAAGATTTAACCTTCTTCTTCGTCTACTTTTTACATTTAGTCAAGTTTTGACTAAATGTTTTAACATAGAGGGGGAATCGAGACGAGGGTCGTGGTGTATGCGTGTGTGTCTGTCTGTCTGTCTGTGCGTGGGTGTGTGTAGAGCGATTCAGACCAAACTACTGGACCGATCTTTATGAAATTTGACATGAGAGTTCCTGGGAATGATATCCCCGGACGTTTTTTTTATTTTTTCGATAAATACCTTTGATGACGTCATATCCGGCTTTTTGTAAAAGTTGAGGCGGCACTGTCACACCCTCATTTTTCAATCAAATTGATTGAAATGTTTGTAAAGCAATCTTCGACGAAGGCCGGACTTCGGTATTGCATTGCAGCTTGGTGGCTTAAAAATTAATTAATGACTTTGGTCATTAAAAATCTGAAAATTGTAATAATTTTTTTTATATAAAACGATCCAAATTGACGTTCATCTTATTCTACATCATTTCCTGATTCCAAAAACATATAAATATGTTATATTTAGAATTAAAAAAAAAGCTCTGAAAATTAAAAATATAAAAATTATGATCAAAATTAAATTTCCAAAATCGATTTAAAAACAATTTCATCTTATTCCTTGTCAGTTACTGATTCCAAAAACATATAGATATGATATGTTTGGATTAAAAACACGATCAGAAAGTTAAAACGAAGAGAGGTACAGAAAAGCGTGCTATGCAGCACAGCGAAACCACTACCGCGCTGAACAGGCTCGTCAGTTTCACTCTGTTTTGCACAAGCGGCGGACTACGGTCATTGTGAAAAAATGCAGTGCGTTCAGTTTCATTCTGTGAGTTCCACAGCTTGACTAAATGTAGTAATTTCGCATTACGCGACTTGGTCTTCTTTGTTCAGGAGCTGACATTTCCAAGTACACTCGTGTTCTTTGCATGAGTTGGGGATTATGTGTATGGCCGTTTTTACCCCGCCATTTAGGCAGCCATACACCATTCTCGGGGAAAAATATTTATCACCTAAAAGAGACGAAAAAGACCAGTCAATGTTGAAATATGGACGATGAGACGAGAAATATTTGTAAATGCTATCTTTTTTTACCCACCATTTTGACAGCCATACGCCGATTTCGGTGGAGATTATTTATCACCAAACGCAAAAGACCAGTCATTGTTGAAATATGGATGATGAGCCAAGAAGTATTTGTAAATGCGATTCTTTTCAACCCGCCATTTCGGCAGCCATGCGCCCATTTCGGCGGAGAATATTTATCCCCTAAAAGACACGCAAAAGACCTGTCATTGTTGAAATAGGGACGATAATACGCGAAATATTTATAAGTGCGATCAATGCAGTAGAGACTTTTACCTGGTTGGCTCAAAAAGACAAGTGTTGTCTACGAACAATTGTGTACACAGATTTGTCATATGGTTTTCTATACATAGGACGAGTGAACTGGTGACGCCGAGACAGTACAGTATGGCTTATGTGTCCTAATCTACCAGCATATTGAAGTCAACATAATGTAACACGTCTTTGTCAATGTTAAGCAACATGTCATCGGATTTTTTTTTAAAATCCTCTTGAAATTGGGTGCATTATAATTATGAAATGAACAGTCAACAATTCATTGCTTGCTTCTTACATATTTTCTTCTCCGAGACACTCTATAAGCAGTAAAACACTCTGCTGGACTTTGCATCTGAATACACACACCAGTCGGCGTACAGTTGCAGTGAGCCGTTGTTTTGTGCAACTTATTTATACGTCTCCATCAGATGGTTGGGGCGCCACTACCCTAGTGTGGGTCAGACAGGGGATTACTCTTATTGCTTTGGTCGCCACAAGTTATTATTGATAGACCAGTGTGCCCGTCTCCATGGATTTACCTTTCTCCCCCCCCCCCCCCTCTCTCTCTCTCTCTCTCTCTCTCGCCCTTTCCAGCCCGATTGCTTGCTTGATTGATATATTGATTGATCAATTGATTGATCGGTTGATCGATTGATTGATTTCAGAGGTCTTCGATGACAACGTTACTGAACGTTGTACAGGTTCTACGTTGAGATTTCGTCGGAATTTCAAATAAAGAATAAATGCTAGAATTAGAACAAGTGGACAACAGAAATAGACTGTCATGTGGTAACAGTATATTTGGAAAAAGAAAACAAATGTTGCGTCATTTACACTAGACGTCGACTCAGCTTTGAGATTTCATCTGCTCCACATGACTAATAAATACATGAATACATAAATAGATGAATAAATAGATAAATATAAACGCAATGTTGCGCTATATTGCGAAATCATATACACTCCACGACTTTTCTCCTTGCAGTTCGTGTGATTTTAAAGACAATTTGTGTCTAACGTCCCGAAGGGACAGAAAAACAGATGAGAAGCGAAAAAGCCAGTGAATTCAGTCACATGCGCAGACGATCGATTCAACACACACACTTTTTCGCTCCATTCGCTCGTTTTTGTCAGATGGTCCTTGGTTAGGTTTCCCCTCTCTCTCCCCCCTACATCAGGAACAGGCGCTAGGACGACTTTTTCTCTTACGTCATTTGTGTGTGTGTGTGTGTGTGTGTGTGTGTGTGTGTGCGTGCGTGCGTGCGTGCGTGCGTGCGTGCGTGCGTGCGTACATACGTACGCACGTACGTGCGGGCGTGTGTGTGTGTGTTCTTACGCAACATTGTCGGCGTCAGAATCCCAATTGTGTTCAAGGTCATATTTCAGTTTCAGTGCTGGTCGTGATCCATACTTCTAGCAAACGAAACCCGCCTAAATATAGCCTATATTATAATACATGTACTCAAATCTGTGATTTTGCTCATGCGTGCAACAGTCTCTGCTGTCAGGGGAAAGAAAGGAATGAAATGATGTTATAGAAAAGACTCGCCAAAAAAGCCTGCTCTTTCAGTTGCCTGTGGAATGGACTGACGATCCGAGGAGGAACCGTTCGCTCATTCAAGGTGACAGCTCTTCAGCTTCAGAAACAAAAAAATAGCTCATCTCTTAACTTCCGCTATTGGATGTAGACTCGGTGCACACGAAGGCTGACGGGAAGCTTGCTGTAAGGACTGCCATGTTTGTTGCCCAAAATGCCCCCCACCCCTTTTATGTTATTTCATTTGATTCCATTTAACTTATTTTGTCCACATTGGCTCCACAATTTGTATTGGAACAAAATATACGTACCGTGCTTGTTGCACACAAATAAAGCTGACACGAACTTGAAGCTCTCAAACAAGCATTTTTCAGGTCCTTTTCAATCGCAAAAAGGTTGTTTTGTTTTTCGTAAAATATTCCACAAATACGATAAGTGCGCAGCCCATTTTGTTGCAGTGAAAGGGTAGTTTTATAGATTATAGCTAACTGCTGGGTCATAATTCAATGATGACCATAACATATGTCACATTGCCCCAGCTCTCTCAATAATAAATAAAAATTCTCACCAGCATCCCCCCCCCCTTCCCCCTTGCACTCTCTTACTATATAAGGATTCTCCCTTACCTCCCTCTCCGGCCCTTTCTGTAAACATATTCGATGGACTGCTACTTTCGCCAAGTGTGGACAGATATATCTAATCTTGTTACAGATCTACTCGATGGACTGCAACTTTCGCCAAGTGTGGACAGATATATCTAATCTTGTTACAGATCTACTCGATGGACTGCTACTTTCGCCAAGTGTGGTCAGATTATATCTAATCTTGTTACAGATCTATTCGATGGATTGCTACTTTTGCCAAGTGTGGACAAACCTATCTAATTTCAGACAAACCCAATCGTCTAAGACAGATCTAATCATCTGAACCATATCTAATCGTGTTGCAGATCTACTCGACGTACTGATACTTTCGCCAAGTGTGTACAGGCATATCAAATATCAGACAAATCTTACCATCTGCAAGAGATCTACTCGATGGACTGCTACTTCCGCCAGGTGTGCACAGACATATATAATTTCCGACAATCCTAATCTTCTCAGACCGATCTAATCTTCTGGCAGATCTACTCGATGGACTGCTACTTACGCCAGGTTTGGACAGACATGTCGAACATCAGACAAACCTTACCATCTCAAGACAGATCGAATCTTGTTGCAGATCTACTCGATGGACTGCTACTTTCGCCAGGTGTGGACGGACTCGCGCCTGGCCTTCAACCGCTCAGTGCAGCAGGTGAGCAACGTGTCGCTCAACGTTAAGATGCTGGAGCGTATCTGGCACCCAGACACCATCTTCATCAACGGCGGCCAGTCCTACCTCCACACCATCACCGCCCCCAACAAGTTCTTCAGGCTCAACCACGACGGCAGCATCTTATACTCGCAGAGGTAAGGGTCAAGAAAACCCAAACAAACTAACAAACAAACAAAAACAAACAAACAAACAAGCAAACAAAAATATTAAATGTATGGAACGTTTTGTTATCTATAGACAAAACGAAACATAATAATGATAATAATAATAATGATAATAATAATATGGGAGATTTATAGAGTGCTTTACGTTCTCTAAGCGCTTTACAATGAAAAAACATACATATATTATACATACAAAGCAAAGCGAAAAAGCATATGCAGCAGCATTCAGCACACAAGTGAACAACGAAACACTACATCAATACAAGCTGCAAGCATACTAACACAGGCAAAACATTCACAGGAACTCTAACCTTTAGATATTTAAAATAGACAAAGAAGATGGTTAACAAAGCTTGCGTCTTCAAAACCAGATGGTAAGTCTATTACACTTGACGGCAGCATCTTATGCTCGAAGGGGTAACGCTGGAGAAGAAAGCTCTTAATAACAGTTATTGGATAAGGTCATTCTTGAGACAGTATAGGGCATCTGAAAAACCAGATGGTCAGTCTATTTTACTACAAATTCTTCAGGCTCAGTCACGCTGGTTACATCTTATACTCGCAGAGGTAAGGGTGGAGAATAAAACTCTGAATCACAGTTCACGGGTAAGGTCCTTCTTGAGTCAAAGGGTCATCTTAAAAAACAAATGGTCGGTGTATTTCACTACAAAGTCTTCAGATTCAACCACGACCGCAGCATCTTTTACCCGCAGATGTTATGATTTGATTTGATATCTGTTGCTTTTTGGGTTCAGCGGACCATATAGGCCAAATCAGGACCCCCGCAGATGTTATGGTGTGCCAAGTGTTAAGTGGAATGGTTCATACATCGGATGTACAATGAAGTATACTATACCGCACTAGTCCAGCAACTAGTTTATTACTGGACATGCAACTATAGGATACCGAAGAAAAAATCACGGGCTACCCGAAAGGATCGGTCGAAGGAATAAAATGCAGTGTGGCAATTAAACTATCACATAAGTTATGGCCCGTGTGCAATCTGATAGACCACCACACAACGCCTGACCGGACAAAGACCCCCCCCCCCCCCCCCCCCCCCCCATACTAGATGCAGGATTTTGTAGATCCCTTGTCAACCCTGTCACTGCGGATTTCGGCAGTTGTCACAGCAATGACTGTGTGAATGGAAGAGCGCCAAGATAATGATCAGTGCTTTGATCACGGTGAAAGCTCTCCTCGCTGTTGTTACGAATCGAAAGTCCGGCTGCGTATATTTCCTTTTGGGCCCAAAATTAAATTGCTTTAATCCTTTTATAATAATGTTTGAATAAGAAATGAACGAAAAAAGACAAATGTCATCGGCAATGAGTGTTTACAAAGGGTCTGCGATAGACGAGTTCCGAAAACAACTCTGGTTATGAAAGAGTGACCTTGCGTTTTACTGGCTCGGACAAACATTGGGGAGGCCAGTCTCTAGAGAGGGGTGTGTCGAAAACAACTCTCTGGTTATGAAAGAGTGACCTTGCGTTTTACTGGCTCGGACAAACATTGGGGAGGCCAGTCTCTAGAGAGGGGTGTGTCGAAAACAACTCTCTGGTTATGAAAGAGTGACCTTGCGTTTTACTGGCTCGGACAAACATTGGGGAGGCCAGTCTCTAGAGAGGGGTGTGTCGAAAACAAGAGGCCAGTCTCTAGAGAGGGGTGTGTCGAAAACAAGAGGCCAGTCTCTAGAGAGGGGTGTGTCGAAAACAAGAGGCCAGTCTCTAGAGAGGGGTGTGTCGAAAACAAGAGGCCAGTCTCTAGAGAGGGGTGTGTCGAAAACAAGAGGCCAGTCTCTAGAGAGGGGTGTGTCGAAAACAAGAGGCCAGTCTCTAGAGAGGGGTGTGTCGAAAACAAGAGGCCAGTCTCTAGAGAGGGGTGTGTCGAAAACAAGGGGCCAGTCTCTAGAGAGGGGTGTGTCGAAAACAAGTGGACAGGAGCACGTGTCAGAGTAATTCGTCAGAGGAAAAACAAGCACATTCACTCCTTCACAACCCATTCAAACCCGACGGAGTTATTTCCCAAAATCGTCTATTTTCAACAATGTAGACATTGATATAAACCAGCTGTCCTCCAACCCGTTGACTTTACCCCTTGCTCCCCTCCCCATATACACACCCTGGCGCCATCACAAACCATATCCCTTACGTCCACTTAATCAATTTCCCGATATCAGTATGTTGTCTTTGATTTCTCCATCGCTGACCCCGAACATGCTGAATTGTTATATGCGTTATGCTGACCAGTGCTCGATGTGAGTGTGTGAGTGTATTGGGCGAGGCAGGGGGTGCTTGCGTGCGTGTGTTTATTTGTCCTTGTTTATTTTAGGCATGTCAGACAGACAGACAAATACTTGTGATACAGATAATGAACTTATCTCAATACTGTCGACAAAGCTCGCTTGCAAAATGCTGGCGAGGCAATCTTGTGTTTGTCCGTTTACTACTTAAAAGACCACTGGGTCGACGTACTGGAAATGTAAAATTTTGATTTGTCATAAATTAAACGGTCCAAAAACCTACCATTCTTGCTTTTGTTGTCATTTTGTATATTTAAGTTGTTGTTTTTCCAGATTGACGATAAAAGCAAACTGCCCTATGCATCTGGAGAAGTTCCCCATGGATACTCAGAAATGTCCGCTGCATATAACAAGCTGTGAGTATACTTGTTGACAAATGTCTAGGTGAACGCAAATATGACTGTATCATTGTCTTGCGCGTTCGGCTATATTAAACCCACAATCACTCAACGGTCCTACACCGTCTTTGAATGAAACAAATCTGCCCGAGCAATGTTAATATCTACGGTACTTGTCCGACACAAGTTACACATGCAACCCTTCACTAAGCTTATACCTCACCTTTTCTCAAAAGACTTCTCCAAAGTCACATAGAACCCGACGCTCTACAAAGTATGTCTAATGCACTGAATGCATCTAGAATACACAGAGGAAGGACTTTTGGTTCAAAGCAAAGTTAGCTACAGTAGATCATCGCCTCCAGAACAGAAATTTCAACTTCGGAGTGGTAACTACCAAAGCAACGATTATTACATCACGTTGTCACAAACGTAAACCCTCTTCATGTTTTCCCCAAGAAAACAACCCTCATTCTCTTAAACTGAGAATAGTACCTCTTTAACCTTTCCCTAAGGTTAAATACATCGGGACACTTCTATCCTTAGCAGATTATGACTTTATTCAGTTATTCTGCAGAAAAACAGAAATGCTGGAAAAAAAACTGTTTGTTTCTGTAGCATTTCTGCATAATGTCATCATTCGCGAGAGCAACGTTTTTCTGCAGTAAAACAGTTTTACTGCAGTAAAATTGAAATCAAGAATGCTGCAGTAAAACGGTGATGTTGTTTTACTGGAGAAAAACTGTTTACACTTTTTCTTCAGCATTTTGGCATTATTCAGTTATTCTGCAGAAAAAACAGAAATGCTGGAGAAAAACTGTCTTTTCTGCAGCATTTCTGCATAATGTCATCTTTCGCCGAAGCAACGGGTTTTTCTGGAGCAAAACATTTTACTGCAGTAAAATTGAAATCAAGAATGCTGCAGTAAAACGGTGCTGTTGTTTTACTGCAGAAAACCTGTTTACACTTTTTCTGCAGCATTTTGTAGGGGAAAGTCGCTAAACCTGGAACAGTTAAGGAGAAACAGCCGTATCAGACAAAAAAAAAAAATGGATATTGCAAAGCGTTCTTTATATTGTCACATACTAGACTCTATCAGTAATAAACGAACTACATAAAATAAAATAAAAGTCACGCAACTCATCAGACCGATGATCATAATAAAAATGTCTGCAATTGTTCCAGGTTGGACGCATGGGTGTGTAAAGTGGAACACTGTGTTGTCAAACTCGGAACACATACAAACACACCCTGACTCTCTTTCTAGTTCTGTCTGTGTCTCACACACACACATATACACCCACACACTCTCATTCACACACAAACAAGCACACATTGCCACACACACACGATAAATAAATACGTCATAACATTTTGATTAAGCCATTTTATCTAAATGTCTTTTTTTCAACATCATATTTTGATTTTTACCAAGGAAATAACAAATCGGATACCAATTTAAGCCTTAAATGTAAAACAAAAAAGATAAATAAGGCTTCCCCCGGGATAGAACGCATCGTCGAGAATGTTCTCCTTTTTTCCCTCTGATCAGAAGATATTCCACTCTTGTTTCTCTGAGCAGAAGATTATGTAGCTTCATTCTTTCCTCTTTTCTGTTGACCTGCACGCCTTTTTGCAAGTGAAATCTCCAGCTTTTGCTTGTAAGGAGAAGATTGTTTTTTCGTGATGATCTCTTCGACGAGCTTGTGGTTGTGCGTTGCAGGACATCAGCAGCAGGTAAGCTTACATTTTTCTGCTGACACTAAGCAATCATAATGACCAGAATCTCCATGTACAGTGTACAAAACAACGATGGGGGTGACGTTGGCAAATTTTTTTCAGCTTCAAGAATGCTATTGATTAGTTCTTGTTCTATCTCTGGTGTTAATGTAGAAGGCCTTCATTTACTTCTTCTTTTGCAAATTTGTTTGTTTCCTTCTAAATGACTTTTAAGAGTTGTGACAGTAACACCATAATTATGCTCTTGATGCGCAACGCAAACCCATATCTCCGTTTTTCACTGCCGACAAAGCGCAGCCCAAGTTTCTTCTGGTAACCACCGCCGTTCGGGTCTCATAATACTGTCAAACAAATCAATCAATCATTCAATAAAACTTATAGAAAGGAAAAACACAACAAAACCGAAAAGAGAATTGATTACGTGAATAAAACAGCAGTGTTCTGTTTATTGTTTGATGAGGGTAAGATGGAACAGAATGCGGCAAAGCAGCACTGATTCTTGATTTCAATTTTACTGCAGTAAAATGTCACCTGCAGAAAAAAACGCTGCTTCGGCGAAAGATGATATGCAGAAATGCTGCAGAAAAGAACGGGTTTTCTCCAGCATTTGTCTTTTCTGCAGAATAACTGAATAAAGTCATAATCCGCTAAGGATACACTTCCCCGAAACCAAAACCGAAAGTAAGAACAGGAGGACAAAAACAGACAGTCGCACCCACGACGGCCCCACATTCCGTCTGCGGTAACTTGGTCGCGTCTCTCGCCTGCTTCTTGGTCACACACTCACACGTGCGACCCTTCCCTGAACTTCGGGCCTCCAGTCTGTTACACAACATTTCTATCAACGGTACCAGCTCTTCAGTCTCAACTAGCCCTGCTTTCCCGATCCCTCTGTCTCACATCTTATCACAATAATAACATGAACAGGCTGTCGGCCAAAAAAGCTGACTCATCTCAGAGACAACTGTAGACAATGCTACTAAAGACTGCCCTTACCCACAAAATAAAAACAAATTGTATCTTCCAACAAGATAGCTTCTGTAACCTCCGACAGGTTAGCACAAAAATGGTTGTAACCTCTTAGGATTACAAAACTAACATTTGAATACACTGTCCCAGGCAAGAAGCAAACAAACGAAAGTACAGTAATCTTCCAACAAGAAAATCTGCACTACAAAAACGCTATCTCACCCGAGACAGCGGAGAGAGGACGAGAGACCGATACACACAAACCTCCGTAAAAAGAATCACCAACACCGGGTCAGCGAGGCAAACACAATTTTCTCAAGACATTGAAAATTGGGCCATCCTGGCATAGCTCGCCACTTTGTCAAGGAATTTTAGATGTCGTGCTGCTGACTTATTGGTCCGGTGTTTGGGGGTTTTCCGTGTACGGGATTTCTACATTCATACACTCATTCACACATTTTTACACACACGGTCATACACTGACATACTCGTGCATACGGGATGGGGACAACACGCACTCGAACAACACACACGGCACACAACGAATGAACATTTCAAACATTTCGCTATTAACTCAAATAAAAACATAATCGTCATACAACTGAAATACCTGGGTTATAATAAAATAACTCTCGGCACTGTACCAACACACTTACTTCTGAATCCTCCGAATATCTATAACACATCACATCACTGCCGAAAGTCCTTGAAGTTACACACAGTCCGAACCGGCGAAGCCGGCACACTGCTTTACTGTCCTCTGACATGCACAAGATAAATATCCGCTTTCATGTCTCGGTTCTTCTTCCAGCTGCAGGTACAGTGCAACCTCGTTTACTCGAACTTCAGGGGTCAGGGAAATTAATTCGAGTTAGAAAGAATTCGAGTTATCCAATTTTACAATACAAAGTCACAATACCGTTTAACTAATGGTTGAAGAAGTCCTTGATGCTCTTCTGCTTCATGAAGGTATGGTGGGAAGATTCCAAGTCTTGCTCCAGTTTGCTGAGGGTGTCCCAGTGGTCTTCATGACGAGTGAGTTGCTTGGGCATTGCCACAAGGAAATGACGAAGAGTAGCCAGTGATTCCATAGCCTTGGCATATGTTGGTGGTGTTGTGGTTTCCTCTTCTTCCTCTTCACTGTCTGTATCCACTGGATCAGTTTCCAAAGATGATTGGATGTCCTGGACGATACCATCAGCAGTCAGTGGAGCTGAGGTAGAGATGTCATCGTCCACCTCCAGGAAGAGACGGAGGGCTTCATCATCGGCTGGCATGTTGCTGGCTTGGAGGTTGGCAACCAGCTGGGCAAGTGGCAGGTCATCCTCAGGGTCATCCTCACATGTGATTGTGGCTTGATCTTTGAAGAATCCACAGTGCTTGAAGCAGTTGGCGACAGTACTTGGCTTGACGTTGGTCCAGGCATCCTTGAGAGCAGACGTGCAGTCTAGCAGGGTCCATATGACGGCCTCCTTCTTCTCCACAGCAGGAAGCAGACCACGCTTCACATAAAGATGCCTGTAATGAACCTTGAGGTTTTGGATGATCCCTTGGTCCATTGGCTGTGTGACGCTTGTTGTGTTTGGTGGAAGGAAGATTACCTTGGTGGCCTTGAGTGCTGGGACTGTGGGATGGGCGGGGCAGTTGTCCATGATGAGGGCTATCTTTCTCCCACGGATGGCCATCTTCTGGTCCAGCTTGTTGACCCAGGATGTGAAGAGTGCAGAGTCCATCCAGGCCCTCTGTTGGTGCTTGTACTCTGTTGGGAGGCGGTTCATGTCCATCCCCTTGAAGCATCTGGGCCTAGCAAACTTGCCTATGACAAGAAGAAGGAGCTTCTCTGTGCCTGACATGTTAGCACATGGAAGAACTGTGACCCGCTTCTTGCTTCTCTTCCCACCAGAGCAGGTTTCTCCCTTGAGGACAAAGGACTTGTTGGGCTGAAGTTTCCAGAAGAGGCCTGTCTCGTCACAGTTAAAGATGTCCTCGGGCTGGTAGTCAGACAAGATGGTGGCAAGGGGGCCTGTTGTCCACTGCGTCACATCCTCCTGGTTGACAGCTCCAGCTTCTCCACAGATGCTGCGCCAGACATAGCCATGCCTCTGCTTGAAGCGATGGAGCCAACCATTGCTGGCACTGAAGTTGCTGTGACCAAACTTCTTGCTGAAGTCTTGAGCCTGGTCTTGCAGGATGGGTCCACTGATGGGAACAGGTGATGGAGAAGAGCGGACATCCTTGAACCACACGTCCAGGGATTTCTCCACGTCTGAGTACTGTGCTGTTCTCATCCTCTTAGAGGCTGGGAAGAAGTTGGAGGCTTCATAATTGGACTTGATCTTGTCCTTTTGGTTCAGCCAGGTGGAGAATGTGTTTGGCTTGACGTTAAAGTCTTCGGCAATTTGACCTTTCTTCTTGTTTCCCTTCTCCACTTCAAGGATTGCCTTGTACTTGGTCTCTAGGGTTTGAGTGTCCAATTTCCTTTTGCAAGAATGACTTTGCTGAGGAGGGGCTGGCCTTTGGGGAGCGGTGGCAGGGGAGGCAGAGGTAGAAGGCTGTTCTCCTCTGGCAGGAGAGGCTGATGCAAGTGTTCCGTCCATGTTAAGATGTGGCAGTAGCGTGTAGGCAATCAAATGCTGAATGAAAACTACAGTAACATCAGAGCCCAGGCTTTTACACACGTATACTGCCATGAAGAAAATGAAAATGAAAAAATCTCTAAAAGCTCAGCCTGAGCGAAATTGTTAGTAACAGTTCAGTGTGCGTACATGTACTTAGTGGTACAGTACGTATTTGAATAGTACTCAGGTGTCACTCTGTTAGCAGTATAAAAGTGTGGGCTCTGATGTTTGTTTCCATTCAGCATTTGATTGCCTACATGTATTTGAATACTACTCAGGTGTCACTCTGGTGAGATTTTTTTCATTTTCTTCATTTATTCGACTTATGTGGGCTGTTTTGGGGTCAAGGGGTCGTGAAATAACATCGAGTTATCAATATATTCGTCTTAATGAAGCTTCGAGTTATCAATAATTTATTTACTATGAAAGAGGGAGCAGTTTGCAGGGCCCCAGAAAAAAGTCGAGTTATGACGAAATTCGTACTATCCGAGCTCGTGCTATAAGGGTTAGTCTGTATAACACTAAAGTTCTAACTAATCTAATTAACAAAAACACTTTCATCCCACACCACAACAAACACATCCGCTCGCATCAGTCATCCCATCGCTCTCTGACGTATCACGCTTGCACGGTCAACCTCTCGACCACCGCATCTACCCAGAGGGGTGTGACAACATACGACGCATCGCACAGCACAACCGTCCCTCGCAAAAACAAAACACTGATTTTACCTATTCAAATTAGGCGAGTCGGCTATTCCGCCAGACCATTTCAATAGGGTTTTAGAGACTGCTCGTAAATAATACTCATTCACGATAGCTCAGGGGTACCGTGATCAGAAAACAATACCATCAAATTTTCCCTTGACAGGTAGTCTATATTGTTGTTGTTGTTGTTGTTGTTGTTTTTGTTGTTGTTATTGTTGTTGTTGGCGGTGTTCTTGTCATTATTGTTGTGGTCTTCTGCGGTCTATGTTTATGTCGTCTTCTCTTCGACTTGACTCAGATCTTTTGTGGGTTTTTTATTTCACGAACCTTGGCCGATAGGTGTCAAACTTGGTTAATTTATGCATGCTACTCAGATTGTGTGTGTGATAGCTAATCACAGTGTTAGGGATACTAAAAGAATATGTAAACAGATTCGAACTATCTTCGTGCAGTCATTTAAGAACTATTTCCACATAAACATCTGCTGAGCTCCTGACAAACGAAAAAGTACAAAGACTTGATAACTGGGATAGAGAAGAGACAACGGGACAAGCAAATTAATGTATACTTTGTTTAGTTCATAGCATTTTATGATTGATACCGTCGTTGAGAATGTACTTTTTAATCTGTTTGTTTCAATACTTATTTGGCAAGATACGTGTTTCTCTATACTACCCGTTATAAACTGAGAAACTAGGCAGATACGTTGGAGTGCAGATCTTTGTGTTGAGACCGCTTATTGTTATACCAGTTATTTGACTGAAAAGAACATCCATTCTCCTACCACATTCAACAAACAGATTAGTTTTACATGAGGTCATGTCTATCCAATGGAACCTACAACACAGACACCCCCAAATATCGAATTCGCAAAAGCAACGTCTCCGCGTTAAAATCAAAAAGAAAAAAACATCGGAACAGCTAAAACAACATGCGGGCATGTTTTTCCCGTTTATTTCTCTGGGATATTTTACACTTCCTTTCTAACCTTTGTACTGTTTGCTCTGCAGTCGGCTACTCGTCTAAAGAAGTGGCTTACGAATGGCGCTTTGGGGACAAATTGGCAGTGGTTGCGTCACGTGACATGGCTCTGTCCCAGTTTGATCTAATTGGCATGCCTGCCGCTTCCTCC